>NW_020955772.1:9607-100941 GCF_003031625.1 Empidonax traillii | reverse complement strand
GGGGTGTTTTTTTTTAAAGTTAAGTAATAGAAATAGGCCCTTTGTGAGTGAGGCACTTTGGACAACAGTTACTCCTTTCCTGCAGGGAAGTCTGTGGTCAGTCTTTGTCCAGTTTCTGAGCAAGCACACACCAATTTCAGACACTCCTTGATTTTCCTCTCACTGCAGAGAGGATTACACAGCCCTGTCCCACCAGTGCATGGCACACCTCTGCCCAAAACCTGAAGGAATTGTCGTGGGGGAGGGAGAGCCCTGGCCCAGCACAGGGATACAAGGAGATTTTTGAAGCTGGTGGGACCTTTGGCACCGCTGCAGAGATGGGATGGAGCTGAGCAAGGGTGAAAAACCCCTTCCCATGGCCATCGAGCCCAGTGGGGAAGCCTGGGCAGATGATGTTGCTCCACCACAGCAGGGATGAGCCTGAGGAGCCCAGGGAGGAGCTGAGCCGTGGCTGATGCTGAGGCACAGAGGGTGGAGGTGGAGGGTTCACTGCTGGGCCCCAGGAGAGGCTGAGGAATGCCCTAATTACAGCCCAGTTGTGGAAACTGGAAGCTCTCCACTGCCCTGTAGCCAAAGAAACAGGATCTGTGTCGGGATGAGACACAGGACACTGTTCCCAAGGGAAAAAAAAAAACCCTCTGTTGAATCTGGTCTAGCTCCTAAGTGGGTATAAATGAGTGTCTTCTGCTGATCTGCATCAGGGGAAGGTCTGGCCTCCCTGAGGCAGATGCAGGTCCCCTGGGCAGAGCAGGTACTGAGTGGTTTGGCCCTGGAGCTTCTTCCCTGCTCACAGCACAGTCCTGTGGGACCCAGAGCACAGAGCTCTCCTCCCCAGGCTGTGGGTCTGGAACAGCACACACGACATTCTGGTGCATGGAGTGCATCAGGCTGGACATCAGAATGGTCCCCCTGAGCATCCCTTCCCCCACAGACTCACCCCTCTGCCTTCATTTCATCATCACCTTCAGCTCTGGGGACCTGCAGGTTGGGCTGGGTGAGCTCAGGGCAGCCAAAATAGCTTTGTTAAGGGAAATCCAGTCTGACAAAGTGACTCGTGTTTGCTGAAGGCATCAGTGAGCTTGTGGATGAGGCAGGCAAGAGTTTTCCTGGATTTCCAGAAGCAAAGACCTTTAGGTCAGACACAGCTAAGAGGGAAAGTCCAAGCAAAGCTAAATAATCAACCAGCAGATAGGAAACAGAAGTGAGATAACAAACTGCTGCTGATAATTCCTGTGCTGCTAATTCCTGTGCACTTGGCACAGCAGAGGTGAAGACTGGTGACACAGAAGTTCAGAAGGATCTGGCAGGACTTGGAGCTTGGGGATAAAATGGCAGAGGATGTTTGGAGGAGCATAAAGTGACACACAGAGGGAAAAATCCAACAGGGCTTCACAGATGAGACAGTGGGCTCTGGGCTGGCTCTTGCCTGCTTGGGATGGGTATCTTTGGTGGACGTGGAAACATCTGAGGAACATCAGGGAAAACATGAGCTCCACAGCAACAAAAATCCCTAACCACGGGAGATCAATGCTTGGTGCTGCTGAAACAGCTCAGCAGGACTCATCCAAGTTAAAGGAGGAGTTTTTCCAGCAGTGAGGAATAGACCTGGGGAACTTCTTGCTGAGGGATATTTTCTGTACTAACAATTTTCCTGGGTGTGAGTGAATCTGGGCAAATCCGTGGAGGAGAAACCCCCTGAGAAACCTCAAATAAAGAGTGAACTGCATTGAGCTCAGAAGGTTTCTGAGCTGAAAATAAAATCTGGGGGAGTGTCACCGAGGCTCATCCTCTGCCTAATCCCCAGACACTAAATGCCCATCTAGAATTGCTCCATCTTATTAATACAGGGAATCACAAACTGTGAGGTTTTATATTCCTTTGCTGGGGGTGTTCTTTCACTGCCACGTTCAGTCTAATCCTTTTGAAAATCCTGCTAAGTCCCGTGCTCCAGTGCTATCCTTTGGCAATGAGTTTTGCAAGCACAGTGCTTGCCATGCATTAATCAGAAAGGTTTATTGCTTTATAGTAGCTCAGTGATGCTCCTCTGCTAAATATAGTTGGTTAGCAATTAGCAGGATGCTTGCAAGGTCATTTAAGTAATTTTCTTTCCCCCCTTTATGCCACAACTCATGGAATTTTCTGTATGTATGAAAACACTTGAAAGAAAAGCAGGTGCTGCAAGAAGAAAGAAAGAAAGAAAGAAGAGAACGAGCCCTGCTCAGAGCGGAGGGCTCATTTGACAGGGTTATCTTTTAGAAATGGTATTTTAATCAGGAACCTTTGATTGAAATAGTTGCTCAGGCCACGGGCACGCCCCTGTGGGCTGGAGGCGTGCAGGGCAAGCCCGGCCTCACAACCAGTTCCTCGGGCTGGCAGAGAGAGGGATCTGTCCGGGTTTGGAGGCTGGAGTTGTACTCAGGGGGTCCTGCGTGACGTCTCCTACAGCAGTGGGAGCACAGGGTCCTGGCCATGCTGTGTGCTTGGGTTGGACCCCGGTACAAACCAGGCTGGGAGCTCCTCCTGTCACCCCAATAAGTCAATCCCCCCGCCCCCCATTGCCTTCACCCCTGCCCTTTGAAGGTGGTGTTACCCTGTGTAGGTGGGGGGGGACGGGGGTCTCAGGGCAAATCCAGAGGGGACGATGGGTTTGGTGGGCTGGGTCCAAGCAGGAGATGAGCCTGAGCACACAGCTCCTCTCTGGCATAGGGCTTCAGCGCCCAAAAACTGAATCCCCCAGTGCTTCAGCCCCTTCCTCCGAGACTTCGCGAGTGTCCTCTGCTGCGGGAGAGCTCGTAACAACGCAGAGGCCGTGACAGCTCGATCCAAGACATCTAGAAAGGGCTGGAAGGAGCAAGGGGGGGACCCTCCCATGCTCTTTGGAAAGCGCTGGGCTGCACCCAGCCGGAGGTGTTTTAATGACTGTTTTGGATCGCTGGGAGCCAGCCTCCTCCCACTCGGCCCAAGGTAATTCACCTCCTCCACCGGGGCTGGAGGAGTTGTTGACTGGTGGAGGGCGGCTGGTAGAACAGGTTCTCCGCAGGGAGTTGTCTCCGAAACCCTGGGAGACCTGGATGGATCGAGCCCCGAGCGCGGGTCCCTGCTCGGAGCCTGGCACGGCAGGAGGCGAGGAGGGAGCTGTTTTTGCGTGGCACTGCTGGGCAGGGCGTCTTTTCGCCCCGCGCCGCTGGTAGACAAATTACAGCCCTCGCCTGGGTCAAGGTAGATAAGGGACCATGTGATGCAGCGTGGTGTAAACTGGTGGCAGGCAGGGTAAAGGTGCACAGGGAAATAACCTTGCAGGGAGTTCCTCCCTCCTTCCTCGGGGGGCAGAGTCTCCAGGCAGCGCTGATCAAGCGGCACCTCGGCCTTGATGCCAGCTCAAGTTTTGGGGGCTCTCTGAAACACTCGCGGGAAGCAGGAATGTCTCTGAGCAGGAGGAATTGGTCCGATCTCTCCAGGTAGGTGCCGTGGTTTAAACGCTCAGCCCTTCCCACGGGTGGGAGGCAGGGGGAGAGGGTGGGCTGCTGCACGGCCAGCCGGACCAGGGGGCGTTGGGGAGGATGGGAAGAGGGGCAGCCACCCTGGGGGTGTTGTTTGAGGAGGTGTTGCCAGCCCCCACGCAGAGCTGGGGTTTCTTGTGGGTGGGCAAGATCAGAGGCATTTTTGTTTCTGCTGCCTGGGGAAGCTGAGCACTGCACAGGAAAATTACCCTGGAAATGCATTTTCAGCCCGTGTGGGATATACTTTGGGTCTGATTTGCCTTTCTTTGGGGCACGGTCTGGCTGGGCTCTGCCTCCAGGCTTGCTCTGGAGATGGCTGGGGTTTTCCACTCAGCCCATGCCCATACAGCCCCTGGGTGTGTGTCCTGGCTCTGCCCCTGCCCATCCGGTGCTGAGCAAGCCCTGATTCAGTCACTGAGCCATCCCTGCAGCCTTTCCTAAAGAGAGATTCTTGGCTCCACTGGGAGCCGGGGTGGGTGAGGCTCCTGGGCATCATGGGGTGAGTCAGGGGCTCACACGAAGCTGGGCATCACTCCTGACCTCCTGCAGACCCCAGGGCAGCGCTGCCGACCAAGTGCAGGTGGAGTGCTGGAGACTCAAACACAAAAACCTCCAGCAATTCAGAGAAGAAATCCTGGTTTAAGTCGATGTGATGGCTCTGAGACTTCATTGCAAACCCCGGTAGTTTGTGTGAGAAAGGGGAATCCCAACTGGTTTGGGTTGGAAGGGACCCAAAACTCATCTTGTTCCACCCTCTGCCGTGGGCAGGGACATCTTCCACTCTCCCAGGTTGCTCCAAGCCCCATCCAGCATGGCTTTGAGCACTTCCAGGGATGGGGCAGCCACATCTTTCTCTGTGCCAGGGCTTCACCATCCTCACTGTGAAAAACTTCCTTATGCCTAATTGAGACCCCCCTCCAGCTCACACCCTGCCCTTCCATGAGTGGGATGGATCCAGAGGGCATTCCAGCCCCATCCAAATCCACCTCCTCTGAGCCACGGACCTGCCCAGCCCCAGGCCCAGCAGGGTCCTGCACCCTGCGTGTTTCACAACCCAGCAGGCAGTTCCTGTGCTCTCATTAGATGAGGCAGCACTGAAACAGCAGAAATGTCAGAAATCCCTGCGCTAATGATTAACAGGACGGGACAAGGCAGGGACACTTGCCAAGCTTTTTACTCGTCTCTTTGAGGTTAAAAAAGGTAAGACGGTGAAAAATAAATCCCCCTTTGAAAAGAGGAGGGAAAGGATTGGCGAAGCAAATCCGCGGCCTAATGGGTGGATTTCTTAATTAGAAATAACGAGAAGCTGCATGTGGAGGTTACGTGCTGCCTCAGGAAGAGCCAAGGAGGGAAAGAGCCAAGGCAGGAAAATCCCATTTCCATTTTGAAGGAGCCTGTGTGCGTAAAAACAGAGAAGTAACTGGCTGTCACGTGGATTTCAACTGATGTTGGTGCTCTGTGCAGCCACTGCTTGAGGGACAGGAGTGCTGAGCAGAGGCACTGGCACGTGTGTGTGCCCATGTATGTACCTGCCAGCCTTTCCAGGTGGGAATGTGTGTGCAGGGATTGCTGCAGTGGGACAGCAGGCACGGCCGTGCTGCCTTCCCAGCCCCTCCGAGCTGGGCACTCAAGGTCAGGGTCAGCCCAGGGGGGTGAGCACGGAGGAGGTGATGCTCATCAGCTCCCCAAGGGCACATCCCAGCCTTTTCCCTCCCTCTCCCGATGTCAAGAGCAACATTAGGGACCACCTGGAGCCCCCTAGCAGTGGGTTGGATTGCTGTTGGGGTGTGCAGGGTGTTTGGGGGTGTAAGGGGTGATGGGGGCAGTGGGAGGGAAGGGCGTCACCCTCCCCCCAGCGTTACAGAGTCACAGAATCTGCTGAGTTGGAAGCGACCCCCAGGAATCCAAACCCTTAGCCCCGCTCAGGATCACCCCCAGGAGTCACACCCTGTCCCTGAGAGCATCGTCCAAGAGCTTCTTGAGCTCTGTCAGCCTTGGTGCTGCGACCCCTGCCCCGGGGAGCCTGCTCAGAGCCCAACCACCCTCTGGGGGAAGAACCTTTTTGCTGAGGCACAACCTAAACATGCCCTGACACAACTTCAGGCTGTTCCCATTGCCCTGTCCCCAGCCAGGACCTGCCTGTCCCTCCTTGCTCTCCGTTCCACTCCGCTGGCCCTGCTGCCATGAGCAGGAAGAACAGAAGCCACAAATGGTTGCGGGGGGTAATGTGGTTTAATTTATGACCCAGCTTTGATTACACAGTAACTCGTAACCACGCTGAGAGTCACCCTGTCCGCAGCGCCGCTTGCCCGGACCCGGCTGACTTTTACCTTCTTAAAAGTCAAATCCACGGAGCACCCCCAGCCTGGATGACACTGGAATGCCAGTGCCAGAGGTGGGGTGAGGTTCTGGGATGGACCCTGTGCAGAGGACCCTCTGCTCCAGCAGGCTGTTGGGGTGCTGGGAGCTCCCTGCATCTGTTTGAGACTGACTGAGATGCTGGAGGTGAATGAACGCTGTTGTGAAAAGCTCAATCCAGCCAATAAAAATATTTTCCAACACAGTTCATGCACAGGCACAGAAGGTGAGAAGGTTTAGCACAGAGAAAAGACAGGAAAGCTGGTGTTTTCCAGACAACGTTTTCTTCAGGGTGACATTCTATAAACCCACACACATTTGGCTTGTGCAATATAAAATGTTCAAAGACGATGATAAACCTTTTCTTTTTGGTACAGTCTGTGATTATAAACAATACCCAGTCCAGCCACATGCAGGGAGGAAGAGGAGTCCCTGCCAGCCCTGTCCACCAGGCACAGCATCTCAGCAGTTGCCTTCAGCACTTGTGCTTTTGCATCTGAGGCTTTTTGCTCTATAAAAATTAAATTGCCATCACCACAACTTGCTTTTGGGCTAAAATCTTCTGCCACTAGTGGTTATTACCCTTGCAGTTCGTGTGGTTGAGGTCTGTGTGGTGGCTCTAGGGTCCAGGTCTTGCTGAGTTACAGCTTCAATATCCTTCCTCTGGAAGGTTTGCTTAATGTAGGGATTCCTTTTCGATGAGTGCTCCCTCCAGCAGGAGGAACTGGGAGTTGTAAAATCGAGTGCTTGTGGTGGGAAATGCCTGCATGAGCTGGGTGGAGTGAGAGCACTTTGCTACACTTGGCTCTCGCCGGCCTCCCTGTCCTCCAGCCCCGTGCAGGGCAACTTCTGTCACCCCCCTGGGCCTTGCCCAGCGTGTTTCAGTTCCCTTTCTTGTGTGGCACCAGGGCTGCAGGCTCCCCGTGCAGGGCACAGCCTCACCACCTCCTTGTGTTTCATCCCAAACAGCCTGGCCAGGCAGAGGACCCTCGAGGATGAGGAAGAGCAGCAAAGAGAGCGCCGGCGAAGGCACCGGAACCTGCTGTCCTCCACATCGACGGATGAGGAGCCTCCCAGCCCTGGGAAAGACCCCAGTCCAACTTCCAGCAGGTGTGTGGGGGGTCCTGCTGGCGTCAGTCTCGCTCCTGATGCTGACAACTCACATCTTGCTGCCTTGTTTTTCTCAACCTGCTGCTGCAGTGGGTGGGAGTCTCTCCTGGATGAGGGTGGGCTGAGCTGTGGGGAGAGCTGGAGTCCTTTGGGCAGAAGGATGGGCTCCACAGGAGGACTGAAGAGGGGGGTATCTCTGGTGGCCAGTCTGGTGGATTGATTTCCCACCAACACTTCACGCTTAAACACGCTGGGATTTTTTCCCCAGTCCAGTGAAAAGCCGCTGACAACTCATCCATCAGCACACCCAGCACAGTGCCCTGAGCCCACACCTCCTTGGCACAGGACTGGGTGGATGCTGGTGTCCTGGGATGAGGCTGCAGAAATGCTTAATCTCTGACATAAAGAGAGAAAAAAAGACTTTTAATCCAATCTTATCCTCGGAGACCCAGGCTGGGGTGCTGGAGATGAGTGTGACTGCAAGACCTGGTCTGATTTGGGTACTCCGGGATGTTGGTGGGACTTTTGTGTCCCCCCCTCAGAGGCTTTTGCCTCCCTTACAGCATGAAAACCATCCCTCTGGCCCTGGGCTGCCGAGGTTTGGCTCCCAATTTTGTCTCTGTCTCTCTAGACCTCAGTCCCTGGTGAAACCAGCGTCTCCAGAGGACGGGGAAGAGCGGAAGCTCTCGGAGGAGCTGAAGACGCAACAAAGCAGACGGACAAGGTGCCCGCCACGTGTCTCTGAAAAACTGAAGCAGGAGAAAGAGCAGAAGGAGCCAGGGCTGGGAGAAGGCCACACGGAGGCAGGGACACAGGCAGGAGCGAGGCAGGAGAGCGTCTGGGCGGGAGAGCGAGATCAGGATGCAGCCAAGGGCAGAGGGGACCCACCAGGAGATCAGCACCCGGAGCCTGTCCCGGAGAGGAAGGTGGTGCTGAGGGGACGGCTCTGGGACAAAGAAGAACAAGGTGTGGGGACACCTCGGGGGGAGCAGAGGAAGGAGCTCCAGGTGCCGCCGGAGGTTGGGGGCTGCCGGCTCCGGGAGGTGAAGATCCTGACCAGGCAGGGAAGCCGCAGCACAGAAGAGAAAACAACCTCGGTGGTGACCTCACCTCTGGAGCAGCAGGTGAGCAGGAATGGACAAAGCACCAAGCCTTGGGGTGTGGGGTCCTGGGTGCTGGAAGGACAGCAGAGAGAGAGGGAGAGCCCAAAAGTACCAGGAGGGTAATAATGGGACCTGAGGGATTTTTGGGAAGGTTTTTTCTGAGAGCTGCAAACCACGAGGTGGTGGAAAGGGTCCCATCACCTCCTGCCCTCCCTCGCCTGCACTGTTCTGATCAACTTCTCCAGCAAGCCCCCACTGGCATCACGGGTTCACTGAAGAGGTGCTTGGGGCTTTGCATATCCAAGTGAGGCAGCCAAAGCTTGGAGGATTTAAATCTCAAAGTCCTGCCTCCAAACCAGTTCCCACCGGGGCTGTTCCCTGCACCTCTCAGCCTTCTCTCTGCAGACTCTGCAGGGGTGCATCTGATGTCTGCTTTTTCCTCAGCAGCCATCCAGGAATCCCTCAAAGCAGGTTATACAACTGTCTCCCACACAAGATGAACCTGCAGAAAAGCCAGACCCTTCTCCAACTCATGCCACCTACAGCAGCTCCATCAGACGAACCAGCCCAAGAACCGTCTCCTTTCGGGTAAGAGCTGAAGCAAGCGGCCAAAGAACCTCACTGAAGGAGTGGAGGACGGGAGGGAGGAAGGGAGGGTTGCTTTGGCCCCTGGATTATGTTGGCAGAGCCTGTTCCCAAAAGTGTGCTCAAAATCCACCCTTGGGCTGGGCACTACAGTTCTGCTTCAGTCTTCCCTTCAGTTCCCTCCTCTGTGTCTGACCAGAGGCCTGTGATGATGCAACGTGCCCACGTTCATATGCTTTGTGCTGACCAGGAAATTTATGGGAAGTGATGAGAAAACAGGGAGCTCGTTGTCCTGAGAATTTCCAGAGTCACGGGAATTACCATCCACTTTCCGGCCTTTCCAGTCTTATTTGAAAGCACGGGATAAAAATAGAATCCATCTCCTTACGACTCTGAGAATATATTCAATGTCAACCCTCCAAAAAAGGATCTGTGCAATAAAGTGGTTGGAGAGGCTGGGAAAACCAAGAAGTGTTGAGACCCTCCCTGCTGTGGATCAGGGCTGTCTGGCTGTGCTCAATTGACTTTCATGTGGTTTTATCGGGAATAAAACTGTTATCACTGCAAAGCATCTTTAGTCTGGGGAGCTTTGAGATAGGAGATAAGCTCTGGTGTGGGTGCAAATGGAGCTTGCTTGGAACTGGGGGGGAGATGGCAGAGATAGTTTGTCCCATGCTTGTCTCTGATAACCAAAGCTGGCTCCGGTATCTCCTCTCCTTGTGTCTTCCAGATCATCTCGAGAAAGCAGAAAGAAGAAAGCCAGAGCCCTCTCACAAGGAGGTCAGCACCTCTCTTCGTGTTACTTTGGTCTTGCTGGGCAGGAATTGTCCTCCTTTATTTTCCCAGGGGGGAGGAGGAGGTGGTGGGACGTGGGAGTTCGTGAGTGCCCTGGCACAGCTCTGCTGGACATTGGTCCCTGGGGTGCCTGGCTGAGCAGGCAGAGGACAGGACAATGTCCAGTGTGCAGCTTGCATCTGTACAAGATCACGGAATCACAGACTGGTTTAAGTTGGAAGGGACCTTAAAGATCTAGTTTCAACCCCCTGCCGTGGTAGGGACGTCTTCCACTAGCCCAGGTTTCTCCAGGTTCCCCCCAGCAAGGCCCTGCTGTGTCTTGGGTTCTGTATTTTCATGTGTCATTGCTCATGTCTGCACAGGAGTGGTTGTGTTGAGTGGTGCAGCACCACAACAGGGTCCCATCCATGGGGATATCAAAACATCCCCTGCAGGTCCATGAGAAACATGACCTGGCTTTGGTGGACAGACCAAGGCATCTTCCACATCCCCATGGGAAGGTTTGGCCAGGTGGTTTAAAAACTGGAGGAACCCAAGAGCTCAGATGTGAACACAGGGAGCTGACAGGACGCCCTCTCCTGAATGCAGGGCAGGGGAGTGGGTTTATGGACACCTGGGCTGGCTCCTGTGCTGTGGGCAAACCCAAGCTGGTGTCGGGGAGGATGCAGTTCAGAGCTGGCAGTGGTGAAGACAGGGCAAGGTGAGGAGCTCAGAGATGCATTTCAATGTACAGTGTGGCCCAAGTAAGACAGTGAGACCCAGAGATCTTGGCCACCAGCAGGGAATGAGCTGCTTGGGTTCACCTGGGAGATGGATGCAGGAGTGCCGGGGTGTGATGGGATCTTCTCCTGCTGAGTGCAGTCCCCCAGGACCACGAGCTGAGTCCAGGAGATCCCGAGGGGGCTGTGTTCAACTCTTCCCTCTTCTTCATCAGTGCGAGTCTGAGGATCCCAGGTAGCAGCAGCACCATTGGGGAGAAGCTGGAAAAGTACAACTCAGCTGTGCAGGTACCAAAACCACTGGGCATAGCCAGGCTGGGATGGGAGGGATGAGTGGGAAGAGGGAGAGAGGTGGCCTGTGGCCAGGTGAGGAGGGGAGGGACTGAGCTACACTGAACACCAGAGCTAATGGGGTTGAAGAAGATGGTCCCAAGCAGAAAAGGGGATTGGCCTCAGGGTTTTAGAAGCAGAGTGGTTTGAACTGAAAGAACCACAGAACGGTTTGAGTGGGAAGGGACCTTAAGGACCATCTCTTTCCAACACCCTGCCCTGGGCAGGGACACGTCCCACTAGACCAGGTTGCTTCTTGCCTTGGGAAGGGTCTGCACAGTCGTGCTGGGGGGAGGCAGTGGGGCAAGCCTGCGAGCTGGTGACGGGCGGGGAGGCAGCAGACCCCGAGGGGCTCAGGCTGTGAGCCAGAAGCAGGACGTTCCTTTTCACCCTCTGGGGAGCAGCACGGCCCCGCTGACGCCCCTCTCTCCTCCCCCCAGCGCTCGGAGGGTGTGAAATCCTCCGTGCCTGTCCAGAAGAGCCGCCTGCTGTCCTCGGAGGGGGTGGCCAGCAAGCGCAGCTTCTTCGAGGCCAGCGCTCCCAGCAAGGCGGAGCCTCTGGCCGTCAGGAAGGTAAGTAAGGAGAGCTGGCCCGAGCGAGCACCTCCCAGCACCGTCCTGCACCAGCTTTTTGGGCAAATCTTCCTCTTGGCATAAGCAGGGCACAGCCTGGCAGGCCGGGACGCAGTTCGGGGGGAGCTGGGTGCCTGTTGAGCGGTGCCAGGCGGGGCTGGGCTCGGGCACCGAAACTCCTCCGTCAGTGTGTGTGGGTTCCTGCCGATGTGCTGGCATTTGAGGAGCTGGGATGGAGCCAGCGTGTGGGCTGGGCTCTGCCTGTTGCAGCTTTGCTCAGCCTCCCCCGGGGACTGGCCTGGGTTGTGTTCGTGCGGTGGGAGAGCTGGTGCTGTAACCCCGGCGCCCCTTTCTGTGCCGCAGGACAACCTGAAGATTCCAGGATCGGTGACATCTCGCATTAATCTGTGGATCAGCCGGGCTCAGGAGCCTGCCAAGGAGGACAACAGCAAGGTACCAGCTTGTGCCAGCTCCTCGGGGGAGAGCCCTGAGGCCTGGCAGCCTGGCAGGACAAGGTCCTGCATCTGGGGTGGTGGGGCTTGAATGAAGGGTCGATGGAGCTTTGGCTGAACCCACTAAAGGGTTTGAGAGGAGTTCAGCCAGGTTTGGAGGTCTGAGTGCTGCAAGACCACAATGATGAGGTATCAAGGCTCTAATTGTTGCTGGTTGCCCTGGTCCCAAGCCCAAAATGCCTGAGACAGCGAATTCCAGCCTTTGGTGAGGTGAGGAGGGAGCAGGTGCCAGCTGGGTGTGCATCCCAGGACATGCAGGGGTACCTGACCCTGTCACCTGTGAGAGAGATCACCCCAGCATGATCCCATCTCTGCCAGTGTCTGGAGGACTAGCTCTGACCCAGGGGTCACTGGGAGTTGTCACTGAGAGGGTCACCGTGTGCTCAACCTTCTGCACTGGGCTCTGAGGGGCTTGGACACCTGTGTGTTCTCTGAGAGCTCTGATGCATGTGTGATCTGGGGTCATCTACACCCTCATGTGTATCCCAGTCCCCCAGAATAGGGTGTCTTGTAGCTGTGGGGGCTCAGTGCCCCAGATCATCACTTTGCCCCTGAGGCTGCTCCATGGACATGGATGCCCCAGAGACAGACAGGAGGGCCTCAGGGTGGTTTTACTGTTCTTGGAAAAGCTCAGCAAGTCCTGGGCAGGTATCACTGCTTGCAGCAATGAAGTGTTTGGCCACTGCTCATCGCAGAGTCTCCTGCAGCCACCAGGGTACAGGACCAGGAGGGGCAGCTCCAGCCCAGCCCCACAGCCAGGGAAGGCAAGCCTGGGCACCCCCAGTGCTGAGCTGCAGAGATCAGCTCTGCCCAAACGTGTCTGTGCAGGGTGGCTGTGCTGGCTCGGTGTCTGCCAGGAAAGGATTTGCTCCTGGGGTCACTCCTGGGCAAAGCTTGCAGCTCCTGGATCAGTTTTCCTGTAAAAACTCCTTTCTCTGGGCTGGAACTGCACTTGGTTTTGAGGGTCTACCAACCTCTCAGAGCTGGCTGGTTTTACCTGAACACTGTGTGCTTCGAGGTTTGGTTGAAGTCAGACCAGGGCAACACTGGAGAAAACCTTCCTGTGGCGCTTATGACTCTCCTGTTTGCAGGAAATCAGGAAAATCAACAGCCTGCCAAAGCGTGATGTCTGGATAAAGCAGCCTGGAGACACCCCTGGGGACACCAAGGTAGACACAGAACTGCTCTGGTGCATCCTCTGAGCCAGGGGCAGAGCCAGGCCCTGCCTGCTGATGCACCACCCATAGGGCAGGAATAAAACAGGCTGTGGGGGGAGAGGGAACATGAGGGTCATCAGGACCCCAGGACTTGGGGGTGTCAGCAGGAGGGGACAACTGGAGTCATCTATAAGGGTGAGAAGGAGTCTGGTCTGGGAGGAGAAGGGAAGTGGCATGTGGAAGGATATAGGGGATGCCTGCCTGCCCCATCCCCTCCCAGCTCCTGGTTAAAGCAGCTGCCTCTGAGGGTTTTGCAGCCCGAGGCTCAGCCTCACTGGTTCTCACTTTCTTTTCCAGCTGCAGTAATACCAGTTGTAATATCAGATGATCTGGGAAAAACTGATTTGCTCTGAAGAACAAAGCCCAGCCCTACCCAGCCGTCCAACAGCTCACTGCCATGAGCCCCCCTGTGCCACGTGGACCACCGGGGTCCTCTGCTTGTGGGATGGGAAGGAAGAAGGCTGGAGGAGTCTCCCTGTGCTCCCAGTCCTCACTCACTGCCTGTCTGGGGTTGTCCAGGCCTGGAGGCTCCTTGCAATGCTGAAGACAAACTCCTGTCTCGTTCTCCCACAACATTTTGGTGTTCTGCTCCTGATCTCTGCCTGTGCCCCATTGCTGCCCTTGCAAAGGGGATGAGCCCACGTTGTGTCCCTCGCAGATGGAAGATGCCAGTGGGGCAAGAAGCTGCCTGGCCAAGGGAGTTTCAGCTGCACATCCGTGGACGTGTCCATCCCTTCTGCCTGGCCCGTGTGGGGTGAGGTGGGGCAGGCAAATATCCACCCCCACCTCCCAGGATGTCACTGCCAGAGGGACCCAGCCAAAGGCAAATGGTGTTTGCAAAGTCACACAAGTGCTGGTGTGGCTCAGAGATGCCTCGTGGAAGAAGGGTGGCCCTGGTGGCCCTGGTGCTTCCCTCCAGCACTTCTGCAGCTGAACCAGAGACTTGTCCTTCTCCCTGCCCCTACAAGCAGTGACCCCTCTCATTTAGTGATACAGGGAGGGTGGGCTGGCCCTGGCCATGGCCATGGCCCTGTTTTGGGGGTTGCAGGGAGCTGAGCACCCTGTGCTGGGCCCCATTTCCCTCTCACCCTTCCCCCTGAGTTGTGCAGGCCCTGATCCTGCTCTGGGAGCCCACCCAGTAGGGATTCTGGATGCTCTCTCAAGGCTGGCTTTAGGGTGCCATGGGCAAAGGGCTCAAATCCTTGTGCTGGGGCCATTCTATGGGCTTGGGCTGTGCCTTGAGCATCCGCTGTGGTGACAGATTTGGTGTGGGACTCTGCTGCTGCCCCTGGATCTGAGCTTGCTTGTTGGGCTTTGGAAAGGACTCGGTTTCCTCTGTGCCTTTTTTTTTTTTTTTTTTTTTCTAATAAAAGTTGCTCTTTCTAAAACACTCCAGGTCACCTGTACTCCTGGGCTGGGCTGGAGAACTGTTCACTTCCCTTTTTCCTGGCACGGGGAAAATAGGGAAAAACCTGAAACGAGAGGGTAAAAGCAGCCTGAGAGTCTTCCCTTCTCATTAGAGCATCTCGAGCTCGGTGCAGGGGCTGAGTGAGCCGGGGCCGGGGGGTGCCAGGGAGGGTCTGCTCCTCCACTTGAGGCAGCGCTGCCTTATCAGCATCCCCAGCCCCGCTTGACAGCCGGGCTGGCTTGTGTCAGCCCCTCGGGCACTCGCGTATCTCGGTCCGGAGGGTTTAAAATAGCAAATCTCCGAGGCCGCACAATAGCTTGGGCTTATATGGGCTCCTGGGGAGGAAGGGGGAGCGGCGGAGGGGGGGGCCGGGGCCGCGGCTGCCGAAATAGCAGCTCACAAGTGTTGCATTCCTCGCTGGGCGCCGGGCACATTCCTGCCGGCGCTGCCCGCCCCGGGGTGGGCGCTGGAACCCCCTTAAAGCCTCCTGCCCCCCAAGAGCATTTCCCAGACACCCGCCCGGCTTCCCCTCGGCTCCCTGGGACCTCCCGAGGCACAGGTAAGGCTGGGGCAGCCCGCTCCGGGTGTAGATGCTCGGTGGACCCAGAAATGATTCGGCTCCGGGTTCACGGTCCTCCCCAGCCCCTCGCTCTGGTGTGTTTGCCATGAGGGCATTCCCAGGGATAAAGCGCCGGGACCATCTCCATCCCGCTGTGTTTGCAGTTTGTCCAGTGCCTTTTGAACCACCCTGATGTGTGCCAAGGTGGCTGAGATGATAGATTTTGGCTGCCCTGGTTCTGGGGGAATCTCATGGATCCCCGATCCCTGTGTCTCTGGAGGGAACAGGAGGGATGTGATACCAGCCTGGCCCTGGCTCGCTGGCAGCCTGTGGGGTGGGATTGGGGTGGGATTGGGGTGGGATTGGGGTGGGATTGGGGTGGGATGCTCCTGGGCACAGTCTGACCCTGCCAGGCAGGACCTGGAGCAGTGACACGACCCACACTGGAGCAAATGAGAGCTCCGTGTCTGGGCAGTCTGTGAACCACGGATTAACTCAGCCCCACAGGGCTGACCAGCCAGCCCTGAGCTGAAGGACAGGGTGATTTTAAGGAGGAATATCTGGATTGTTTAATACACAACAAATGATGGGAGATTTTTTGCAGCCAATAAATAATATGTGCAATGTTTCCTCTTTAACTCTGTACTATATCTGATGGTTCTCCTAACTCTATCAAAACAGAATTTCAGGCTTAAATGGAAATGTTTATCTGTTTCTGTGCAGAGGATGGATATATATACACCTTAGAGCCATTTTTTTCTTGTGTATCCCCTTAACAGTCCTGGGTTTGGTGCTGTTCCCTCTGCTCTTTGGGATCTAGTGATGTATGAGAGAGGAGGGGAATGGAAATGTAGGAATAAACTTTCACATGTTTGCACTGTCATGGCCAGGAGGGGCCCTCCACTCCTGTGTCATGAGAGGATGACATGAAGCCTTCTGCTTAGAGGCTTACAGGTGCATAACAGATTTGGCCAAGCTTGGGGTTTCAGAACCGTGCTGAGCCAGGGGGAGAAGCAGTGCCAGGAACTGATATTTGAGGGGAAATGGAAATCGAGGGGATGGTGCTGGAGGGGGTGCTGAGGGCCAAGCCCCACATCCATCAGAAGAAAGGGAACAGCGACAGCAGAAGCAGGAGATGAGCCCGAGGCAGATGGGGCCGAGTTCTGACTTTGTGTGTCTGCAAAAGCCCCTCGTGAGTCATTGCCCAGAACTGAGATCTGACAACCCCTGGAGCTGTGGGTGTGCCCAGACAGCCCTCCTGCAGTGCCTTTCCCATGCCTGAGGATTCCAGCTCTGGATTCAGCATCCTGAATAAGCAATCCTGAAGCCTGTCCTACCCATCCTGGGTAATAAATGCTCCACAGATGTAGCCAGGACCAGTTGTTCCCAGACTCTGGGCAGCAGGAGAAGTGAAGCGTTGCTGCTCTGGGAACAGGTGGTTTAGCACATGGAAGTTATTTCTAGAGCTGCCTTGTGTTGTCCTGAGGCATCTCAGCTCTGCTGAGGTCTGGCACGGTCATGAGCAGTGCAGGGGTTGATGCTCTGGGCTGCTCCAGGATGCCCAAGGATGGGGCTGGTCAGTGCAGACCTCACAGTGGAGTGCTGGGTGAAGGTTAGATGAGGTGGGACGATGAGCAAAGTCCTCCTGAGCACAGCTGGGAGGGAGGCAGATGTGCTGGGAACATAAGCATGGCTGTTGCTGCAGAGTTTTTAAGCCCTACTGCTAAAACCAGGGTGTGAATTAATTATCCCTTTTAGCTGACCTCAGGCTCGGGGCCAGCACCAAGAGAGAAATGCTCCTGCTGAGCCCAGGTTGCCTCTTTCCAGAGCCCTTGGAGGTCTGGGCTGGGAGATCTCCCCCAAGGACTTGTGCTATGCCTTGTGCAGGACTGTAAATCTAAGATAACAACAAGTCATCCCTGAAAGCTTCAACTGAGCTAAGAATAGTCAGGGAGCAAAACAAGCTGCTCATTACAGTGGGGTGATTTTCCTGCCCCCTGAACAAACACAGCCCCCTGAGAGGGCTGAGCAGAGGGGAGCTGTGCCCTGGACATGGCTCCTGACAGAGCTATCAGCGCTGCACGAGGCTGTGTCTAATCTCCTGCCTCCTATTTGAGGCGAGCTGTGATCCTGGGACAGGAGGGGAGGGGGGAGCCCTTATCTCTGCTGAGATAAGGCTGTCACAGCCCAGCTGGGGACAGCTCGGAGCTCCAAGTCTTTTGGAGAGAGAAGCAACATCTCTGTGCCCGTGTCCTGGTGCTGGAGGACAGGCTGTGCTTGTCCTTATCTCAGCTCCTAACCCTCGCTTTTTCCAATCTGCCTTGAACCCTGCTAGATAACCAGCAGGCATGTCGGACACTGAAGAGGTCACTGAAGAATATGAGCAGTAAGTGGTGTGTTTTTAGAGACACTTCCTTTCCCCCCCTATTCCCACTTTCCCAGAGGTGCCACTCAGAGGGCACTGGCTCTTGTTGTTACCCCAGCACCCAGCATGAAGCCCCCCACCCCCCCCCAGCCTGTGCCCACTGCCCTGGCAGTGCCAGACCCCCAGCAGTGAGGAATGTTGTGTTAGGAGCTGTATCCACACACGTGGATGGGACAAGGGGATGGTTCATGTATTAAAAAGGCTGCAGTGTAAATCAGTGAGATAGAGAACTGGGAAAACTTGATGCCACCAGTCTGTTGCTGATGGGGTCCTGCTGCCACACCCAGACCATCAATCCCCAAGGCCCGAATTTGAGAGGAATTTTTGCTGGTGAGGGTTCCTGGGCCATGAGGTGTGTCCTGGAGGGATGGGGCTCAACATCTGCATTACAGAGTTATGGGGATCAGTGTGAACACAGCTCCTGCTTCTCACCCACCAACTGAAGAAGCAGATTTGCATCCTCCTCTTGTGTTTCAATGCCATGACAAACTCACATGTGTCAGCAACCTGTCCCCTGGGCGCACCTGAGGACAGGCTGTGCATCTTCCCCAAGGTCAGAGAAGGTCTTTGGGGCAAAGGTGGGATGTGAGTTGACTGTTTCTGGGACTACAGGCCATGGTCACTCAATCTTCTCAAGTTGCAAACCCACGGTGTGCTCTGACCACTGTCAAAGTGTCAGTCCAGCCCTTCAGCTCCTGCTGTCCCCAGCCTGCAGAGGGACCTGGACCTTGTCCCTGTCCCCACTGCCACCCTAAAGCCACCCACACAACAGCCCTTGCCCATCCCCTTGCTACGAGAAAGGGGATTTCCTTGAGGAAATTCCCAGTTCCCCTCCCGATGGACACACGTGCCCCGTTACAGCAGATGGGTGTAACTGCAGATGTTTGTGTTGTGCTTTGCAGGGAGCAGGAAGGTAAGAGGACGTGGAGCATCTGCAGCTCCACCTGGAGCACCTGCAGCTGCCCTGAGGCCAAAAAATGATCAGAGAAGCTTCAATAACCTGCGTCTCCTTTCCCTTCTCTCTCTCTCCCGTGCCTGTGTGTGCTCTGTGAAGAGGAGTACGTGGAAGAAGGTAGGTGTTTACCTGCTGCAGGTTCAGTATTTTGTTTGGGGGGCTGTGGGGGTCAACTCCTTGGCTGCAGTGGCCAAATCATGCCCAGGAAAGGCATGTTCCAGATTCCTCCCCCTGAAACATCAGTAGGATCAAAACCAGACTGAGTTTTCCCAGGATCTCTTTTGTCAGAGCGAGCCCTTGACTCAAAACAGGGGTGGAAATGCTGGGCATGGGTGCTGGCAGAGCTGGAACTTCAGCTGGATTTGTGTTAGTGATGCTTAAGCACAAACCTCCCTCTGCCTCAGCCCGATGATGACACAACCCCCTCCCCGTGCACGGAGCTGCTCTGGGGCACAGCTGAGCTGGGCTTTTGGGCTGGGCTGGGGAGCTGGGCTTTGCTGAGCCTCTTGCTGCTTCAGGGCACTGCCAGGCAAAACATCCTGAGCCTTAAAAGCAAAGAGAGGCACAAAGGGGAAGCCCCTGCAGTGTTTGAGTCCTTGTCTCATGCACGCCAGAGCTCCGCAGCTTCGTGGCCTCCCACTAACTCTGCGCTTATTCCTTTCCCTCCTCCCTGGCCCAGAAGAGGAAGAATGGATGGAGGAAGAAGACGGTAGTTATTGCACCTTTCTTTATTTCATCTCTCCACTGCTGCTGTCAGTATGTCGTGGGTCGTGTGTCTTTCGCCTCTCCCTGGCTGGGAGATGGTTTTCTTTCATTCTTCCACTTCTCTCTCCTGGTCCTTGCACTCCCCTCTCCTGCCCCGCTGTGCTGTCTGTGGATCTGCTCCCGCGTCTGTGGCTTCTCTCTTACATCTGCCGATCAGAGGCACTCTGCTCTCTTTGCTGTCTTCTTTCTCTTTCCTTCTGTCTTGCTGTGGGACCGCAAGTCCTCCCAAGACCTGCGAGCCCCAGCGTTGCTGACTCCGGTGGAAGACTCTTGTGGGGACACTGCTCCCTCCAGCGGAAAAATGCTCCAACAGTGTCACAAATGAGATTGGGAGGGTGCCGAAGGCACGTTCTCTGGTGCCAGCCAGTCCTGGGCTTCGCTGGGCTAGAGAAGAAAGATAGAAATCCCTCCCTGCTTCCTGGGGTGTAAGGGAATGATAGCGTGAGAGGGAAGGAGGGACAAAGCCAGGATGTCGCTATAAATGCTTTAATTTCATTAATTTAAATTTTTTTTCTTGCCTGAGGACAGAGCAGCCCTTGGGTAAAGGTTAGAGCAAAATCTTTTGCTTCGTGAGCCTCTGTTCCTCTCTCCTGTGGCTGTGTCTCCTCTGGTCTCTCTCAGTTGGCTCCGTGCCACAGTTGTCCTGATACCAGGATGTGTAGGGAGCCAGAGGGAACGGTGTTGTCCCACTCAGGATGTGTAGGGAGCCAGAGGGGACGGTGTTGTCCCACTCAGGATGTGTAGGGAGCCAGAGGGAACGGTGTTGTCCCACTCAGGATGTGTAGGGAGCCAGAGGGAACGGTGTTGTCCCACTCAGGGTGTGTAGGGAGCCAGAGGGAACGGTGCTGTTGGACTCACACTGCCCCTTATCCCACAGGTCAGGAAGAGCAGGTAGAGGAGGTGGAGGAGACGACCGGTGAAACCAAGGCAGAAGGTGAGTGGTGGCTTTGCCAGCAAGCTCCCAGGGCTTGGCAGGAGCCATGCTCTGCCCCAGGGCAGTGCCAAGCAGGGGCTGAGATGTCCCAGCATGGCCTGTGACAGGGGCCAGTAGCACAGAGGGGCAGCTCTCCCCCAGCTCTGTGGTGTCCAGTAAGGGGGGTGTCAAAGCTGAGATGCCCTTTCCTGACCTGCCTTGGCCCTGCAAGCATGAGGATGTTTGTGTTTGCTGCTGGTTGCTGATGGGTTTGTGTCCAGCCCTCTGAAATAATGCCAAAAATGAGCCAAGCCTGTTTCATCAAACCCCCCAAGGTGGGGTTTCCAGAGCAGGGGTCATGCTCTGATGTGTCTCACCATCTAAAGAGCACTGGGACATTTGGGGTGGCCTGAGGTGTGACCCTGTGCTGTTATTACAGCTCGTCAGGGGGCTCAGATCCCTGCTGTGTCCCCCAGGTTTGGGTGCTGGGACCCCTGTGTACTTGTCCAAATTCATATTCTCCCCATTTCTTTTAAAACAGAGCAAGAAGATGAAACAAAGGCATCAGGAGAAGGTAAAGCAGGAGCAGAGGAAAGATGGTTTGGGCCATTTCAGTTTTGACCCCAGTCCCCCAAGACACTGGGCCCTTGGAACAGTATTTTTGGTGATGAATTCATTTTCTGCTGAAGGGAGAGAATCTGTGGTAAACAGGGCAGAGCTGCCCTGGCCTCGTCCTGCAGCGGGGCAGGGGCAGCAGGAGGGGTGGTTGTGTGCTGCCTAGGAAAGAAATTCACCCAAAATCAGAGAGTCAGAGAATCACAAAATTATTTAGGTTGGTAAAGACCTTAAAGACCATCTTTTTCCAATCCCTGCCATGGGCAGGGACACCTTCCACTAGACCAGGCTGCTCCAAACCCCATCCAACCTGGCCATGAACACTTCCAGGGATGGGGCAGCCACAGCTTCTCTGGGCATCCTAGAAGGGTTGAGGTACAATTAGAAGTACAAAAGGAGAGGGTGGCACTGCTGTTTTTTGGACAGTGCTCTCAGGCACATGGTGGGATTGATGGGGTGTCCTGTGCAGGGCCAGGAGTTGGACTCGATGATCCTGATGGCTCAACACATTCTATGATTCTGTGACTCTCTGTTTTCCACAGGTGGAGAGGGGGACAGAGAGCAGGAGCCTGGGGAAGGTGAAGTATCACCCTCATTCCTTTCATCTGTGTAAGGAGGTACCAAAAACTGCTCTGCCCAGCCGGGAGCACCAAAGTATGTCCCGGGTTTTGGATGGACACCTCATTGCTGGAGGATGATCCACAGTGCAGCCTGTGCTGCTGGGAGAGAGGGGGAGCTGGGCTCAGGGTGGTGGGTTTGGGTCAAGGTGTGAAGGAAATACCTCTGTGAGCCTGACCTTGTCTTTCTGTCCTGCTCCTGGGGACCCGCAGGGGAATCGAAGCCAAAACCCAAGTAAGTGTCAGAGTGTTTTCTCTGGGGCAAGGTCTGAGCTGGGAGCTGTGCCAGGGCAGAGGCTCCATGTGATGGGCTTAGCACCCTGGTCCATAAAGGGCACGGGACAGTGAGGCCTCCAGAGCATGGAAACAGAGTGGGACTGGGAGATGGAGGAAAAAAAGGGAGAGAAACAGGTAAACATGGAGCAAGAGGGAGATTCTGAGAATGGAGTCTTTAGGCAGTTTTGAAGCATTTTGTGGGAGAAATTCAGCTGCCCTGTGGCCCTGTAGCTGGAAAAAAAATCTGTGCACCCCAGCCTGGGACAGAGAGTCCATGGCACAGCCAGGGTCTGGCTTCTGACAGAGTGCTCCTGGCCACAGCACGAGTGCCAGCATTCCAGGGACAGAGCCCAAAGGAACGGGGCTGTGAACCATTGCCAGGAACCTGTGGGTCCTCCTGGAGCCCTGCAATGCTGTGGTGTGGGAGGCAGATCTGTCCTCAGCCATCATCCCTTCATCCCTCTGTGTCTCTGCGTGCCCCTCAAGCCCCCAGAGGGGATGGTCTCCAGCTCCCTGTGCCAGCTCACACTGGAGCACACGGTTCCTCTGTGCCCTTTTGGGTGAGCAGTGGGTTGGCTGCCAGCCCCAGAGCGCTGGCAAAGGGTGGTGGCCACGTTGTCTGCAGCTTGCAGAGCTATTCCAGCCATGCAGGAGCCTTGGAGCGCTTCCCGGGAATGCCATGGCTCTTCCTCCGAGGCTGCCCAGCTGGAGATACTGCACCTCCCTGACCCACAGCTGTGCTCACTCCGGGCTGGGTGGATGGGTGGATGGATGGAAGGCCCCATCCTGGCCCAGATACCTGCTGTGGGCCCACCATCCTCCTGCTCACCTTCCACTGCAGGGTCTTCATGCCAAACCTGGTGCCTCCCAAAATCCCAGATGGCGAGAGGCTGGACTTTGACGTAAGTTGTGCCCTCAGTTCCCATTCCCACGGGGCGATCCCCTCACGTTGCTCCCCTCACAGTGCCCAGCAGCTCCCCAGCTCAGGGGAGTGTTTCTGTTTCTACCCTGTGCAGGACATTCACCGCAAGCGCATGGAGAAGGACCTGAACGAACTGCAGGCCCTCATTGAAGCCCACTTTGAGAGCAGGAAGAAGGAGGAAGAGGAGCTCCTGTCCCTCAAGGACAGGATTGTATGTCTTCAGCCCTCCCTCTCCCGTGTGGGCACGTGGCCACCACCCTTTCCTCACAGTCCTGACAGGAGGACCCGAGACATCCCATGTCCCTGCAGGACAGAGCCTGAGATTCGAGCCAGATTTTGTACCTCAGTGCCCAGGGATTATAGAATCATAGAACCTCCTGAGCTGGGAGACACCTACAATGACCATTGAAGTCGAGCCCCTGGCCCTTCACAGGACACCTCAACAATCCCACCCTGTCCTTGAGAGCGTTGCCCAAACGCTTCTGGAGCTCTGGCAGCCTTGGGGCTGTGCCCACTGCCCTGGGGAGCCTGTTCAGTGCCAACCACCCTCTGGGGGAAGAACCTTTTCCTGAGATCCAACCTAGCCCTCCCCTGACACAGCTCCAGCCGTTCCCTCAGGTCCTGTCCCTGGGCAGCCCTGGCCCATCCGCGGTGCCTGATGACGATGCACCTCCCTCGTGGTCACTGTCCACACACACTCCCCTGGGAGACGTGGGAGCAGCAGATCCACCCTTGGGGCTCTCGGGGCTGTGAGAATCAGGGATCTGTCTGTAGGGACAGAGAGGATGCAGGTTCTCCAGCCAAGGTCCTCTCCTCGTGCAGGAAAAGCGGCGAGCGGAGAGGGCGGAGCAGCAGCGGATCCGCAGCGAGAGGGAGAAGGAGCGCCAGGCCCGGATGGCCGTGAGCATCTCCTGGGAATGGGGGCTCGGGATGGGCTGGGGGGGCCTGGGAGCACGAGCTGGGTGCTGGGGGCAGGACAGCCCCGTGATGTGTCAGTCCACCCGCTCCTGACCCACTCCTGGCCTCGGCAGGAGGAAAGAGCCCGCAAGGAGGAAGAGGAGGCTCGGAAGAGGGCTGAGGAGGAGGACAGGAAGAAGAAAGCTCTCTCCAACATGCTGCATTTTGGAGGCTACATGCAGAAGGTGTGTAATCCTACCCCAGGCGGTGCCAGTGAAGCTGCTGGTGCTCCTGGGACGGGCTTGACCACGGGCTGACCTCACCCGGTGCTGGTAGACTGTGGTTTCTAAAGGCAGGAGAAGTCAGGTCACCTTTTTTGGGGCACAGAAGAGGTTATAAGGCTGAAGTGAGGTCAGAGCTGCTGTGAGCTCAGCTCTGCTGTGCAGGTGCTGGCCAGGGCAGCTCCAGCCTTGCCTCAGGTACAGGAACAGGGATGGGGATGGAAACAGAGGTGTCTTGTCCACTATTGCCAAAATTTCCTCTAAGACCCCATGTGCTTCTGGAACCCCAAAAGCTGAGGGTGCTGGGGGCAGAACTTTGGATGGAGTAGAGCAAAGGGCTGGGCAGATTTCCTTCCCTCCAATGAACTGATGGTTTCCTCAGTCAGAGAAGAAGGGCGGGAAGAAGCAAACAGAGCGGGAGAAGAAGAAGAAGATCCTCAGCGAACGGCGGAAGCCCCTGAACATCGACCACCTCAGTGAAGACAAGCTGAGGTGAGCACAGGCTGCAGGAGAGTTGTCCAGGGCAGGAGCTCGGTGTTGGGTCTCACCTCCTGAGGCAGGATCCTGGACTGGAGAGGGATGTCTGGGGCAGGATCCTGGGCTGGAGAGGGATGTCTGGGGCAGGATCCTGGGCTGGAGAGGGATGTCTGGGGCTTGCAGCCCAGACAAGAGGGTGATGGCACAGATGGAGGTGGGCTGTGACACCCCTCTGGGGACATGGCTCCATGGTTCTGCCCGGCCACCACAGCCAGGCTGCGGCTGGTGGCACCAGCCATCAGAGGGAGCCAGGCTCACACTCATGGGACGTGTGTGCCCCAAGGGAGCCAGGCTCACATTGGGTGGGAGTTGCATCCTAAGGGACCCACTCTCACCTGTATGTGACCTGCACAAACCTCCACCATGGCTCTGGCATCACCAGCTGGGTAACACGTCCCTGTCTGGGCAAGGAGCCTCCAGAGCACGGGAGGTGTTGGCATCACTGCCCCATCCCCTGCTCTGAGCTCCCTGGGAGCCACGTCCCTTCCCTGCACTGTCACCAGCTGGCTCTTCCCACAGGGAGAAGGCCAAGGAGCTGTGGCAGAACATCCGTGACCTGGAGGCAGAGAAATTTGACCTGCAGGAAAAGTTCAAGCGGCAGAAGTACGAGGTGAGCCACCAGGTCCTCTGTGATTTGTTCACCCTCCACGTTCCCGGCTGCTCCTTCTGCTCCCCAGCTGGGAGACGAGGTGGGTTGTCCCAGTGGCCTCCCAGCTCCTGCTTGGCACTGCAAGAGGCTTCCTGCTCTGCTGCACAGCTCAGCCCCTGTCCAAGGCCAAGTTGGATGAGGCTTGGAGCAACCTGATCTAGTAGAAGATGTCCCTGCCCAGGGCAGGGGGTGGGATGAGATGAGCTTTAAGGTCCCTTCCAACCCAAGCCATTCTGGGATTCTGTTATTCTAAACCCCAGGCAAGAACTGCAGGGAAAAAGAGAGCAGTGATGCATCTTCAGCCCGACCCTTGTCCCCAGCCAGGCATGGGGCATCTTGTCAGGCCTCACCATCCATCCACCTGCGTTTTTTCTTGCAGATCAACGTCCTCCGAAACCGTGTCAGTGACCACCAGAAAGTGTAAGTCCCTGGGCAGGCTACACCTCCCTTCTCAACATCTGCTGTCCTTCCAGCTCCAGCTCCCTGTTGTCCTGGCCTCAGTTCCCACTCTCTCACACCCTCTCTGGGCCACCTCTTCTTCCTCCCACCCCTGCCTCTGGTCCCACTGGTGCCTGGTGTTCACAGACCTGCAGGGCTGGCCCAGAGATCTCAGTCTCTGCTCTTCTGCTCCCCTTTACAGACCCTCCTGACCTCCCACCTCCACCTGCTTACCCCTGCTTCCCCCTGTCCCACAGACCCTGGCTGGGGAGGGACAGACCCTGGCTGGGGAGACCCCCCCTCTGCATGGGGACCCTTGTGTCCTGTGAGGTCCTTCCAGCTTCCAGCAACCCCCATCCCTGCAAGGGATGCTCTGCCTAGCATCCCAGGGAAGTGCTGGAGATCCCAGCTTGTCCAGGAGGGGGAATGCCATGGGCTGTGGGAGCTGTAGAGCCCTGCAAGGGCAGGGCAGCCTGTCCCCACGTCCACGATCCCTGCACATGACCGGGGGGCCCTGTGTAGGAGGGTGGAAGAGGCTGTTTCACCCCCACTCTCAGGAGCACCACGCTGCTCTCACATCCCCATCCCAACCCTCCCGTCTCACCTGGGAGATGCTGAGCTCACCCCGTGTCAGGTGCAGCATCTCCCACCCACTGACACCAGCTCTCTCTTCTCTCCTGCCCCACCACGGCCTGTTCCTGCAGCAAAGGGTGAGTACAGGTGTTTCTGAGCGCTGTGTGTCTCCCACTGCACGTGTGCTGCATGGACACTGGGACAGCAGGGAAGCAGCAGGGCTGAGGGACAAGGCAATGCCAAGGATTGGCAGCCAAAGCCAGAAATGCCCTTCACTTTCCACCCAAGGCTCTTCCTCCTCCTCCTCCTCTTCCTCTCTGCCAGCTTGTGCCCAAAGCAGTGCCTGTCCCCCTAAGCTGGTTAAGGAGAGCGATGGGGTGGGTCCTGAAGGATTCTGGAGATGTTTTTATCCCCCTGCACCCAGAGATCCAACTGGTCAGTTGTTCTCCAAAGCATCCTTAGATGGGGAGAAACACAGAAAAGGGATTGAGGCTCGTTAGAAACGCCTGGCAAATGCATGAGCTTGTTCCTACAGAGCCCCAAAACACTCGACTCAGGTCCCAGGGTGTTACCTGGGGCCACTGAAGACCTCCATCCCCACAGGGCAGTGAACATCAGTCAGAGATATCTCTGACAGCACCCACCTCACCCCTCCTGCCATGATCGCTAATGCCTTTCTGCACGAGCTTTTCTGCTTCCCTTCCAGGTCAAAGGGTGCCCGTGGGAAGAGCATGGTGGGTGGCAGGTGGAAGTAGCTGCCTCAGGAGGCACGGGAGGCTGAGCCACGGGGAGGGGCATTGCCTTTGGGCTGCCCCACGTGCCCCCCCCCCCCCCACCCTCCTGCTGCATTGAGGCCCTGGCTGCAGGCACAGGGCGGGCTGGGGGAGTAGATGCTTCACCAGGTGCCGTTTCTCATCTCCACACCCCCAGCGCTGGTGTTGTGTCTGTAAATAAAGAGAGCGGTGAGGGGGTGTGGGTGTTGTCTCTATCCTGACGCTCTGAGCTCAGAGGGAACAGGCACAGGACGGTCCCAGAGCTCGACAGAACCAGCATGGTTGCTCTCCTGCTCCAGCCCCCCAGGACCTCCTGAAAAACATTACCACAGAATATTCCATCCACTCCAACTCCCAAGTGAACGGCCTGTCCGGGCATCGAATCCACAATCCTGGAGTTATCAGCACCACGCTCCAACCAACTGAGCCCATCATGTCCTTGTGCCTCACAGCATCTCACACCTGCAGTCCCTGGGAGGTTTTGTAACACACCTCAGTGGTTCTGACCTGCTTTTCCTGCCCCACCATCCTCATTGTGGTCACTTTAGTTCCTGCTTCTGTTGTCCCCGTGCTCCTCTCTGGTCATCTCTCTCTCTCCCACAGTGCCTTGTGGGAGCACTGCTTCCAAGTCTACTGGTCCATGGAATAGTCACAAACTCACCCTCCAGGCCATCCTTACTCCTATTTCCACCACTTGTTGCAGGGCCCAGACCAACTGGGTTTGCCTCCTCTGCATGTTTCTGACAACATCCACTGAAGCCCTGAGATAAGTCAGTGTGGAGAGGCCATTTATCTGTGCCTTAGGGGTGTAGATCTCTTCCCATCTGGCTGTGGGCACCTCTGTAGTGTGTTCACACATGCAGTGCCCGCAGTGGCACATCAGCTGGATAGCCCCGAGTGTTCCTGGTGGATCTGGGTCTGGAGTGTCAGCCAGTTGGAGATACCAGCCTTGCCTGCCCGTTTCACAGGGCAAATTGTCCCATGGTGTTGATAAACAGCATCCATGAAGCATTTCCCAGAGCAGTGAGGAAGGGAGAGATGCACAGGATGATGGATCTTCAAAGGCTTCTTGTCCCCTGGCAAGGTATTTTGTCTCCCTCCTTGCTGGGGTTGCCTGTCCTCCCCTTCCCCTCCCTGCTGATGTGGGGGTATCCTGCAGATTGAGCTCCTGTTGGAGGATGATTTATTTTGCCTAATTCAACACCACCATCAGGTTTTGGGGAACAAGGCTCCGGGAAGCCTCACACTCAGTGAGGCAGCAAGTGGAGGACAACCAGCTGCCCATCACCCACTTCCTCAAAAATGGGCTGTGAAGGGCTGAACGTGATCCCTTACTGGGACAAAAGAGGAGAGCTGGGGAGGGTGGCAGTGCTGGGACATGAAATGTCCGGAGGGCGGCTGAGTGATGGTCCAGCAAGTGACGTTTCCACCCGCCTGACACACGGCAACAGGAGAGAGGAGCGCTCGGGACAGACAGCGGTGTGAGGCTTGGAAAGAAAACCTCGCACTTTCCCAGGCTCGGAAGGTCCATTCCCCAAACTTTCCCGGCAGGTAAAGGGCTGGTGCCGGCGCCCGGAGCCGCACAGCGGCACTGCAGCCGCTCTGCCCGTCCCTGCGGGGCTGGCAGCGCCCAGGGCGGGGGTACCCGGGCACTCCCTGCTTCCCACAGCGCTGCCTGTCGCGGCAGCTCCTGGCCCTTGTCCAGCCCTGCTCCCTGCGCGCCGGGGCCGAAACCTGCGCGCTCCCTCCACGCCCGGCACCTCCCGCCCCGCGCCCGCTGCGCGGTGGCACAGCCCGTGCCAGGGCGGCTGAGTCAGCGCCCAGCCCTCACACCCACCCTCCCCGCGCCCCCTCCCTCCCTCCCTCCCTCCCTCCCTCCCGTGCCCGTGGATTCCCACCGTGAGCGGGCACGGCAGGACGCAGCGATCCTCTGGGACGTGGCAGAGCACGTCCCGGGGGCTTCCCCGGGGGGTTTCTCGGGTGCTGGCATCACCCCGAGCGCTGCACGGGCTGCGTGACGGTGGCAGCGGTGCGGCGAGTTGTGCCAGGGATCAGATGGCAGCGCGGCTCAGGTGCTGGGTGCTGGGGAGCAGCTCTGCTCTGTCGCCCCTCCTCGGGGTCTGCAGCTCCTCCCCAGGGGCAGCACCGGAATCTGCTCTCTGTGAGCAGCGACAGCACCCGAGGGAACGGCTGGAGCTGTACCAGGGCAGGGCTAGGCTGGATATTTAGGCAAAAGGTTCTTCCCCCAGAGGGTGATCGGGCACTGAACAGGCTCCCCAGGGCAGTGGTCACAGCGCCAAGGCTGACAGAGCTCAGGAAGTGTTTGGACAGTGCTCTCAGGCACGTGGTGAGATTGCTGGGGTGTCCTGTGCAGGGCCAGGAATCGGACCCAATGATCCCTGTGGATCCCTTCCAACTCAGGATATTCTGTGATTTTATGATCCTGTGATCTAGTCCGACCTGCCTGTTCAAGCAGGGTCCCCATGAGGTGTTGGAGCATTGCTCCCCCCACCAGGCACAACACAGGGAGCCATCCCCCACACTCCCCACTGCAGGATGGGGGACCTGAGTCCTTTAGGGCTGGGGAGGGGGTGCAGCACAGGATAACACACCCCCAAACTCCTGAGCCCATGGTGGACTGTGGGGTCCCCACTGCCCAGGCACAGCCCACCACAGGGAGTGTCTTTTGGGTGACATCCACGGTGTCCAGAGCAGCACAGCTCCGTGGAGCACAGAGTGGGTGGTACTGGATGCCATCCCCGGGGGGCATTGCCCATTCTTGGGAATGTGCTGTGGGATTCACCACTCCCACCATCTATAAACTCAGACACACAGTGGTCACACCACACTGATCCGCTGTCCCCAGGTAAGGCAGGGGGTTACCAACCCTCCAGCTCAAGCCAAGGCCAAACACCAGCAAAAGAACTTCAGAAAATAAACCAGCACAACCCCCCATTTCTCGCAGCTCAGGTCCAACAACAACCTGTAGCCTGAAAGACCGAAAAAAACGGTGTAAATGCTGAATTTTGAAACACCTTCCAGACGTGGAGCTCTCACCTCCAGAGTCCCAAGCCATCGTGTTGCTGTGCC
This sequence comes from Empidonax traillii, assembly GCF_003031625.1. Lineage (NCBI taxonomy): Eukaryota > Metazoa > Chordata > Aves > Passeriformes > Tyrannidae > Empidonax > Empidonax traillii. Next base: position 71,447 of record NW_020955772.1, on the reverse strand, counting down.
ATGGCCCTCCCCAGCACACTCCCTGCAGGGCAGGCCCGTTTGTGCAAGCACCTGACGCTGGTGAGTTTCTTCCGATTGTTTTTTAAACGCCTTATAAAACAGCGAGTTTCGTGGAATGTCTTAGCCCTGCAAAGCGCTGCCCAGAGCAGCTCATTCGTAGGTATCAATTAATGGCCTTTAATTGGTTAAAGCCAGCCACGGTTTCTGCTGATTCCACAGCTGTGTTAAGTCACCAGTGAAGCCTTTAATGCGCCGCAGATAGGGTTTAACATCCACACAATGTCCATGAGACAGGTCCCGCTGACACAGCACCCAACCATGCTCTGGGGTAGGAAGGAAGAGGCTTTGGCTGCTGTCTGGAAGCAGCATTTTACTGGCACTCAGTGGAAGGAAAATAATCTTCCTGGTGATGTCTGAATGGCTGTGTCTGTGTGGGCTCTCACACCTCGGTTTCGGTGCAAGGCCCAAGTGTAAACTCTGCTCCTGGGTGGGGGCAGCCACCACTGGCAGGAGCACGGAGGTGTTGAGCCCTAACAGGAGCTGGGATCTGCCCTTTGCCCAGCACTGGATCCATAATGTCCATGACTGGTTGAGGGGGTGCCTGCCCTGGTGTGGAGCTGAGCACCAAAGCTGCAGTGATGCTGCAGAGTCTGGCACTGCCAGGCCAAGGGATGGCACAGATCTCAGGAGGTTTGGAACACTGGAGGGAACTGGTCCCCAGCTGCACAGATCCTGACCCATCTGCCCTCCTGAAGGCACTTGGAGTCCAGACTCAGCCCAGCTTAGCTGCAGCAAACAGTGAGCTGTGAGACAAGAGCCAGAGCCTTTAGTGGCATCTCTGACAAGCCCCTCAGAGCCAGGTCTCAGAGCCCACGTTTGCAGTTCTCCTCTCAGGTTCCAAGCCTGTTGATGGCCAAAGACCCCTCCACAATCACGTTTAATGAAGGATGTGATTTGGTTCCCAAAGCGCTGTCACCTCTGCCATGTCCTGCATGAACCCCCCCAGAGTGTGTGCCCTGTTCCACACGAGCTCCAGTTTGGGTCTGCTGGAATCTGAATGACATGGAAATGCCCAGGTGTGAACTCTCAGGCTTTGCCTTCAGACCCAGCCTGGGAAAATCCTCCTTACCCAGCAAGTCCCTTTTGTATTTCCCGTGGGAAATAGGAATGCAGGGAGCTGGGCTGCTGCAGACGACTGAAGTGCATCACCAGACCCAGGAGTGCCTGGTCCCTGCCCCGAGATGCCACCACACCTCCCTCATCCCTGCCTGTTCTCTGCTCCCAGCCCACTGCTCGTGCTGCTGCATTCTGACCCTGCTGAGCAGCTCAGCAACCCCCAAAACCAGAGGGGGGGTTTGTCTGGTTTGCCTGAGAGGCTGAGCCTTAAACAATAAACAAGGCAGGAGGGAAAAGCAGCAGAGGAAGGCAGTGCATCTCTTATCTAACAGCTCAGAGGTTACAGCACCCACTGGTGAGGTGGAAGATTCAAGTTCTTGTCCTTGTCTGATCCGAGCAAAGCTTTGAGGTCTGGGTTTGAACCCCGGCTGTGCTGCAGCACTGAGTCCTGTCTTTGTGTGATGCTGGTTTACCAGAGAATCCCAAAATGGTTTGGGTTAGTGGGGACCTTAAAGCTCATCCAGTCCCACCCCCTGCCCTGGTCAGGGACACCTTCCACCAGCCCAGGTTGCTCCAAGCCCCGTCCAACCTGGCCTTGGACACTCCCAGGGATCCAGGGGCAGCCACAGCTGCTCTGGGCAATCTGTGCCAGGGCCTGCCCACCCTCCCAGGGAAGAATTCCTTCTTAATGTACAACCTAAATCTCTCCTATTTTAGTTTCAATCTCCTCCCCCTTGTCCTGCCACTATCTGCCCATGTAAAAAGTAGCTCTTCCTCTCTCTTATAATCCCCCTTAAAGTATCAGAAGACCACAATGAGGTCTCCCCTTTGTATCTCAAGTTTATAAAGCTGCACAGCCCTGCCAGGCTGTGGCACAGGCAGTACTGAAATGGCTCTGTGGCCCGTGCCCTCCTGGTTTCGGAAGCGCTGTGAGCCACTCACACCTTTTATCTGCACCTGTAAACAAACACAGTTGTGCCCTGGCAGAGTAGTAGATCTACCTGTGATATAATGACAAAGAGGGAACACTTTGATCCAGGGAAATGCTTTGATCTCTCACTGTGAATCAGATGCTGTTGATTAGCTGCAAAATTTCGGATAGCAATTACCAGAAGTTTTCCTGTGGTGTGGCACTGCCTGTGCCACACGGCCTGTCCTGTATTAGCTGTGTGCCAGGCCACACCTCAAAAGACAATTGACAGGACATGAAATTCAAGAGAATATGAAATTTAATTGAGTACAAAATTCAACTAAGTTATGCCTTTCTCAAATTCTTAGATTTTTGGACCAACATACTCCAAGAAAAGAACATTTGGCTTTCAGAGGTTTTTCCACCTCAGGGTTTCCATCCAGGCCACTGTTTCAAACCCTTTGATGTGATTACAATCAGCAGCATCCTGGAAAAGACTGGGAAGCGTTTCTGAGTGCTGGCAGAGGTGCTCAAAGGCCCTTGAGGAGGACAAGTCTTCTCCCTTGGTCTGAGCATCTCAGGGATCTCCCCATCACCTCCTGGCTGCCCAGAGCTCATCCTCCATAGCTGACAAGTTGGGCTGGCTGCACCAAGGCCTCCACGGGGAAGAAGGCACAGCATGGAGGAGATCTCACCATTACTGGGCTCCAGATCTTCCCACAGGATCCCTGGATGCCACCAGCTCAAGACCTGCCGCCTCTCCAGATAGGCAGAGTAGGTCCAGACTCATCCCAGCTCACGGCCTGATTTCAATTCCAGGTCTCTCCTGGCAGTGGGTAGAGATAAAAATCTCCAGAGGGTGGGTCAGTGCCGTGTGACGTGGCAGGGCAGAGCCAGGATGGGGTCCTGGCTGGAAGGAGCACAGCGAGGTAGGAAATTATCCCTGTAGGTTCCTAAGCCTTGTGATTAAATCCAGCCATCCAAACACCTTCAGTGGGAAGGACAAGCAACTGAAGCATTCTGGAAATTGCTGGCATTTCTTGGCCACTGCAGAAAGATCCCAGTTGCAGTTTGAAGGTCCCTGGGCTACAGGCAGGACAACCTGCCATAGAAATTCTTCTGAAGGGCTGAGCCTCTGACTTCATTTACCCATAAAAAATCCCCCCAAATGTTCCCATCTCTATTTTACCCAAGTAAATGTAATCTACATTCCCCAAAGGGCCTGCAAAAGGAGTCACATCCTTGTGGAAGCTCAAGAATTTGCCCAAAGCAAGGAATAAGAGAGCTGGGACTTCAACACAGCTCCTCAGGCTGGAGACACAGCTCCAAGGCCAGCTTCACAGCACCCACAGTTACGTTAAGGAAAGTTAATCCTCCACTAAAGGACACTGCTGAAGTGTGTTCATTCTGAATTAATGGTTTTGGGAAAAGGCTGTTTGCAAACAAAGCCTTCCCATGTGGGGTGGGATGAGCCCAGGCTTCGTGGAGGGACTGTTAACTCAGCAGTTTCAGCTCACCTGCAAATTAAAAGGAGGAAGCCACACAGTTGGTTTTCGGGCATTCCTGTCAAGGTGTCGCTCTTTTGAAGTTGGTGGGGCTTCTCCTGGGCTGGGTCCATCCATCTGTGCCTCTCACACCCCTGGAATGTGGATTGGGGCGACCAGTTGGGCCAGTAAACAGACCTTCCTCCAAAATGAGTTTTTACTGAAAACTTGCAAAGAGCTGTTGCAAGCACATTGACTCACATGGCTTCTCAGCTCTTAGTCATGAGCTTCTGCTCTGGACAGTTAATTAGTTTGTTCTTGTGGAGCTCTTTGAAGATGCAAAGCAGGCTGAGAAAGTGAAGTGTTGTTATTAGCTCATTATCTGCAATCTTTTTTTATTTTTCTTTTTTTTTTTTTTTTTTTGGTCACAGAGCAATGAAGTCCAAGCTCAGCCTAAGATGCTTAACAGCACTAAAAACCCCAATCGTCCACACGCCCAACTCTGTCCCTATTTCAGTGCCAAGGCCCAGTGACTCTTTAAACTAAAGCTCCTCAGCACCAGCCAGGCAGAGCGGGATGGTTTAGCCTCACTGCCCAGGTAATCAGCAGCAACTCTAGGATTTGGCCTTACCTTGACAGAACTACTGAAAATTTGGACCATTAATTTCATAATCTTCCTCCTACTCTTTTTCTTTTGGACACAAAAAGGGAGAATGAAGCCAGTAGATTATTTTTATAATTTATATCTTCATGTGCTGATGGGGGGGGGGTGGGGTATTTGGGGTCAAGTTCAGCATCTGAAAAGTTAAATCTTCACAGAGAGGAGTAAAATTAAGTAGCTCAGAAAATTATGAATGAGATGAATTAGCCTCTGTCTGCACAAAGCAGCTCATGTGTGTGTGCTTGAATTTAAAGAGAAGAAGAAATATTAACAGTATTACTATTGTGTCTGCAAAGGGAAGCTGTGGAGTGAAGCAGTTCCAACAGCTCCATCTGCAGAGCTGGTCACTGGTTGTGCATCAGGAAATTTGGGGATCTCACCACAGGCACTTCCAAAGCCAGAGGGATGTGGAGCTGCTGGAAGGAAATGTGTCCTCACAACGGGGGCTTCAGCTCTTCTGGCCCAGTTTCAAAGTCCTCCCGTGCAAAACTGAACCTCTTGTTGACTTCTACACCATCCCTGAGCATAAATATCCACCTGTTTCTTAGGGAAAGATGGCATGTGGGCTGCCCTGGTCAGCTTGCAGACCTCCAGCCTGAGCCTGCAGCTTGACCTGAATGTGCTCCAACAACACCACAAGGACTAATTCTGTGGGAAAAGGCTGGGCTGAGCCATGAGCATCATCCTCTCGGCACGTGGAAGTGCCTGAACACACACACACACACAGGGGAGAGAAGATCTTCCATGACACAAAGGTAAATTAAATACCTAAGTGCTTCCACTGGGTGCTCACTTCCAGACTGCAGGTTTCACCTGATAACATCTCCCCACCCCGAGCAACCAGACTTCCCGAGATTCTGTGGTGTGAGTTGTGTTTCCTTGTGTTGCTGGAGAAGAGGAGACCGAGGGGAGACCTCCCTGCAGTCACAGCTCCCTGGGCAGGGGCAGAGGAGGGGTAGGACTGAGCTCTGCTCTGGGGGGAGCAGGGACAGCCCCCAGGGAATGGCTGGAGCTGTGTCAGGGCAGGCTCAGGGTGGATCTCAGGGAAAGGTTCTTCCCCCAGAGGGTGGTTGGCACTGAACAGGCTCCCCAGGGCAGTGGGCACAGCCCCAAGGCTGCCAGAGCTGCAGGAGGGTTTGGATGACCCTCTGGGGCACAGGGGGTGACTCTTGGGGATGGTCCTGTGCAGGGCTGAGGGATGATCCCTGTGGGTCCCTTCCAACTCAGCATGTCCTGTGATTCTGTGACACAAATGATGAATTCATATTATCCCTCGATACCATAATGAATGAATTCGTGGGATTCCTTGTTTGGGGAATAAGATGCCTCATTTTCAATGCCTTTTGTGGCTACTGGCGCCATTTATCCAATTTCCAGCTCTCATTTCACCGCTAGGTCACAGCCCCACCAAAAAAGGCAAAGCTCCACAATCAGATGAAGCTTCCTCTGCCACCCAGCCCTTCCTTGCACTGCTGTGTGCCTGAGACAGTGAAAGCAGCCACAAATTGCAAAGGAAATCCAGCTAGAAGGGTTTCCATCCAAGGATGAGCACCACGAACCGCACTGGAACATGAGTCACAACAGCCAGCCATTCACAGCCATTCACAGCGAGGTCCTCTTAATCCTCCCCATAAAGACACGGTTACCCTCCAGCACATGGGCGGTGCTGAGCACGTCAAGCTTTCCTCAGAGGGCTTTTGCCCGCAAATAAAAGAAAGCAAATGTCCTGGGTGGCTTAACGACTCCAGGAAGAGGTTTTTTGTTGGGTTTTTTTTGGGAGAAGTGGTGATGCCAAGGCAATGCTTGGGTGCCCCGCGGGCACCGCACGGAGCTGCAGGAGGGTTTGCAAAGCTGCTGTGCTTTCACCTTCTTTGTTGCTCTGATGCCAGTTTCGTGCTCACGCCAGAAGGACATGGGATGTGTTGTTTGTCATCCCCGTCCTGCCAGGGGAGAGCTGCTCTTGACATCCCGGAGAGGAAGATTGCTCAGCGCGGTGTTAGAGTGGGTGTTCCTGTGTCTGCGCTCTCCCAAAAGATGAAGGGTGAGGTCCTGGCCACCCAGCTACACCTGAGCCCTGCCTGTCTTAATCTGCACTTCCCTAATCAGCAGTGGAAACAGAAAACTATTAATTTTCCCCATTTTCCACCTCTGCTTGATGATGGGGTGAACCTCATGCTGGGCAGATTATTCCTCTCCACTAGCCAGGAATGGCACCCAGAGACTTCAACGTCTAATTTGAAGCTGCCCAAGTGAAAATCAATTGACTCTGAGGGATTCCTCCTAACAGGGGAGGGGCAACAAAGTCCAGAGAGGTAGGAAAAGCTTTTTAGATGTTGGTTTTTAGCTCAGTTTATGGAGAGCTGGTATTGGCAGCAAGGAAGCTGCTCTGCCAGCCCTGCAAAGCCCTGCAGATGGGAAGGCAAATGCCCATGGCCAGAGGGGAGGGGATGGTAGATCCTTTCCCTCCACGTTGCTGGCAGCCCTGACACAGCTGCCCTGCACTGCTGGCGTTTTTATTATGATACAGCTTTAAAAACATGGAATCATAGATTGGCTTGTGTTGGAAGGGACCTTAAAGATCAGTAAATCCAAACCCCTGCCACAGGCAGGGACACCTTCCAGCAGACCAGGTTGCTCCAGGCAGGTATCTGGGGGTATCACAGAGCACCTGAAGTTATGGGAGAGGTTTTCTGCCAGGATTTCTGGGAAGGAAGAGACACAGTGATCTCCCAGGGGTGCTTGAGCTGCTCAGGACCCAGGCAGGCATCCCATGCTAAAATGGCCCGGGACTGTCTCAAAACCAGCAGAAGGGCCAAAATATGCACCTGTAAGTGAGATAAACTCACTCCTTGCTGGGCTAAAACGTTGAAGGAGAAGATGAGGAGGTACAGAGGCACATTTCCCCCTGCAGGGATGTGGTCCATGGCAGGAGGACACCGCTGATGGACACTCATCCAGAAGATATTCCCACATCCCGCCTTCTTGGCTCTTTCAGCACTGGGCTCTGTTTTACCCATCCCAGGGCAATGCCAAGCAGTCAGATCCCTGCCCATGAGTGATCTCATGCTCATCCCATCCTTTTCCCGCCTGCTGGAGCCCTGATAGCCACTGTCAGTCTGTCCCTGCCTCGATTGTTGGAGGAAAACCTCCTCCATCCCCCCTCCTCACCCACCATCTGCCCTGTTGAGTTAAACCTCATCCCTGCCTTAACTGCAGCGCCTGGGGATGGGTCTGGGGGACCCTGTGAGTAGGAACCACCCTCTGGATGCCTCTCCACGGGCTCTGCTTCCTCCTGTTGCCAGCAAGGTGGGGCTCTGACTCACCAGCAGCCGGGTCTGGATGTTCCCACGGTGCCTGAGCCCTGCAGTGATGTGGCTGCTTCACCCAGGAGCTTTGGGGCTGGAAGGCTCCAGGGGCAGGAAGGCCATGGGTGTGGGATTTGCTCCGTGCACCGAGGGAGTCGTCACTTCCAACGGCGTAAACATTCCCCAAGCCATCTCCTCCCCCTCTCCTTTAACCTCTCTCCTTCGGCGCATCCCGCAGGAAATGATTCCTGTGCTGCTTCTGGGCTACCCTTGGGGAGGGGGAAAAAAACAACAATAAAAAATATTTGGGATAGGCACAGCCAGTTTCTCATTGCCCAGACAAGAATGAGATGTGGGAAATCCAGAGTCTGGCTGAAATCCTGCCAGTGACCCTGCCCTGATCCTTTCCAGTGCCTTCCCCCCTCCTGGATGTGTCTCCTCCCATGAAAGGAAACGAGAATCAGTTTTCCTCCTGGGTAAAACGTGCTGAAGAAAAGCTAAGGGTGGAACTCAAAGGCACTCAGATAATCTCCAGGGTTTTTTTCCTTCACATTTTTTCCAGCGATTCTTTCAGCCCTGCTGACGTGAGACTGATTTTCCTGTTCTGCCAGGAGAGATCCCTGTTGACTGAAGCAGGAGTTACCTGTACTGGGAGATAAAAAGGCTTCCTGGGGAAAGAATAGAAAACACAAGAAAGCAATAAGATGCACACAAATCTCTGCTGCCCTTCATTGTACAGCACCAGTCTGGGGCATCTCCCAGACTGAAACTTGGCCTCAGGACCCAAAAGCAGTTACAGTTATTATTGCCTGAGCTCAGATCTGTTGGGTAAGATCCTGCAGTGCACTTGCAAGGCTTTTTGTGCAGAGAAGTGCCAAGGGAAAGGCAGAATGAGCTCCTGTTCTCAGGGAAACTATTTGGGTTTTGCAGCGCCAGGAATTTCCAACAGATTTATGACCTTCAAAAATTTCTACCTGCTTTTTTTTTTTTTTTTTTTTCCCTTGGGAAGCCAGACACGTGTCTGCAGTGAGGAGGTTATTCATTGCTGCCCAGGCTGAGGGTGTTTTTACTGTTTTCCTCCTCATTTGCAGAAGTGCAGCCAAGGCAGGTCCCCTGCAGGCTCTGTACCCACGTATGACAGCGTCAAGGTCTGCAGAAGCAGGAGCAAGTGCTCAGATCTGGCCATCTCTCAGCTTTGGGACACCTGAGATCTCATCCAAGACCTGAAATGTTGACCAAAGCGTTAGCTGGGGCCGGATCTGCCGCCTAAAAATGACTGTCAGCCATCCCAGGCTCCCAATGACACTCCCTGGTGCCCTGCAAGGTTTCCTGCAGTGCTCTTCCTTGAGCTGAAACCCTTCACATGGTCATCAGCTGGGATATGAGGAGGCTGGGAACACCAGGGATCTCATTCCTGCAGGAGGGGGGCAGCAGGGAGGGAATGACATGAAAACCTCTCGCCAAAACCTTTTCTGCGTGAAAAAATCAAGCTGCTGAGAGCTGGGCTGGGAGCTGGAGCGAGAAAAGCACTCGTGGGGCTCAGCTGGGGCTCAGCAGTGGATGCCACATCCTGAAAAACTGCACACAGTTTCCTTTCTCTGGGAAATGTTGCTCTGGTTGTCACTGTTCCATTCATCCTGATGGGGAAGAAGATGATGCTGTCAAGGCTCAGGTAGAGCTGCAACATTTTCCTGCATCCCAGAGGTGCAAAGTGGACACCTCCTGGTGTTGGATGAAAAGAACGTGGCCCTGCTTATGGGTGTCCCTCAAAAGGCTTTCCTGAGACAAAGCCAAGCTTAGAAAGCACCAAGAAAGGGGCCAAGTCCAAACTCGGATATGTAATAACTTCCCTGCTCGGGGGAGATTCGATCTGCAGAGATTGTGACTGTGGGGAAGATACAAATGAGGGTTGTACGATAGAGGAGCACAAAGCCCTGCACGTTCCAGGGCAGGGAAGGAGGGAATGAGTCACTGTGCCTCACACAGGGCTCATCCTGACCAGGCCCCTGGGGCAGAGGTGCCATGGGGTGTGGGTTGATGAGCTCTGGGCTGTGGGTGCCATGTACAGAATCCCAGAATCTGCTGAGTTGGAACAGACCCACAAGGATCATCCAGTCCAACCCTCAGCCCTGCACAGGCCCATCCCCAAGAGTCATCCCCTGTGCCCCAGAGGATCATCCAAACCCTCCTGCAGCTCTGGCAGCCTTGGGGCTGTGCCCACTGCCCTGGGGAGCCTGTTCAGTGTCAACCACCCTCTGAGGGAAGAACTTTTCCCTGAGATCCACCCTGAGCCTGCCCTGACACAGCTCCAGCCATTCCCTGGGGGCTGTCCCTGGTCCCCCCAGAGCAGAGCTCAGTCCTGCCCCTCCTCTGCCCCTGCCCAGGCAGTTGGAACTGCAGGGAGGTCTCCCCTCAGTCTCCTCTGCTCCAGCTGAACACACCAAGTGTTCTCAACCCATCAAGGCCCTTCCCCATCTTCCTTGCCCTCCTTTGGCCACTCTGTGAGTGCCAAAGCTCTGGTGCACACAGGGCTGCCTGGTCTGGGCTGCCATGAGTGTCCCAGCAGTGCCCGTGGGGGATCGTGGTTCTCCCGTGTTGTCTGGGATGCCACAGCTTGGGGTGATCCCACCCAGCACGGGGGGACCCCTCTGCCTCTGGGTAGAGGGACTTTGGCTGAGTGAAATCTGCCCCAGCAGGGCCTTTGTGTGTCCTGGTGGGAGATGCTGGCACTGCGGGCTCGTTGGTGCTGTCCTGGTGTGGGGTCATTGGTGCTGTCCTGGTGTGGGGTCATTGGTGCTGTCCTGGTGTGGGGTCATTGGTGCTGTCCTGGTGTGGGGTCAGTGGTGCTGTCCTGGTGTGTGGTTTGGGGTTGGTGTTCCCCTCGAATTCCCTGAGCAGTGCAGTGTGGTCTCTGTGCCGTGGAACTGCCCTTGGCTGGGCAGTGGTGATCCTCTGGGATGTGGCCTGGGGAAGGCAGGAGTTTCTGAGCACGGCTGTGATTTTGGGGTAAAGGAATCCCATGGGAGTGAAAATGGAGAGTGGGGTCTGCTCTGAAATCTGCTTTATGGGGGCAGTGATAAAGGACTCAAAAGTTGCACTGTGGGATGGGAGAGGGGACTGTTTGCCTGGTGGGATAAGGCTTTGCTGCTGGAGTCCTGTGCATTATTTGAGATCAAGGACTTAGTGCTTGCCCTGTTTGGGACAAGGGGTGCTCTGGGGATACTCTGCACCCTGCAACACCCATTGTCCTCCCTTGAATCCTGCTGCAGCACCAATCCCATCTGAGCCACGTCAGTGCATCCATGACTGTCTGACCCAGGCTCTGGAAGGGATCCATTTTTCCTCACAGCTGAAGCACACCAGGAGCACCTTGGTTGACTTTTCCTTTCCCTGTGGTCTCTGTGTGTGTCTGCAGACCAACAATGTCCTGTCCAAAAACGGGCTTTTCTTATGAGTTCAAAATAAAAAAGCTCCCTTCAGGCACTGGAAGGCCACAATCGGCTCGTTCTCTCCTCCAGGGGGAACAATCCTAGTTCTCTCAGCCTCTCCTCACAGCAGAGCTGCTCCCTCTCGGGGCTTTTCCCTGCAACGAGCTTTGCATTCCCACAGCAGGGACACCAGTGATGTCACAGACACGGAATTGTTTTCATGGACTGAAGTGATGGCTGTAAAAGCTCATGGGAGAGAAACCCACCGAGGGTGTAACCACAGAATCTCAGAAGATCCTGAGCTGGAATAAAACCCACAAGGGTCATCCAGTCCAACTCCTGGCCCTGCACAGACACACACACAGAGACAACAATCCCACCCTGTCCTGAGAGCATCTTCCAAATGCTCCTTGAGCTCTGGCAGCCCTGGGGCAGTGACCACTGCCCTGGGGAGGCTGTTCCAGTGCCAGGCTGGAGGAAAAGGGATTTCCAGCTTCCCGGCAAGACAACCAAAATAAAACCATCCAAAACGGGAAGCTTGAAGAAATTCCAGCAATTTTTATTGATTTTAGCTTTTCCAATGAAGCAAATACATACAGTACAGCCAAAACAAAACTCTGACACGTTATTCTCACATACCTCTTATCTTACAGAATACACTGTATAGCTCTGGACCTGTAGGCTGAGTTGGTCTCAAACTGGTGTGTGTTCAGAGAGGAAAGAAAACTGCCTACTGCCTTCTACTCATCCACGAGGCTTCTGAAATGCTGGGGTGGGTTGGATTGTACAGACACAAAACAAACAAAGCATTTATAGGAAAACAGACCAAAAAAAAAAAAAAAAAAAAAAAGCTCTGCTACGCCCAGGACAAACGAGTGTGGTATTTATTTACATGGTTGTGTGCCCTGTGCACAAATCAGGCCCCAACTGCTCTTATTTCTGCTGCTGGCAGAGCTGATGGTGGTGCTGGTTATGGTCCTTCCCTCCTCAGAAATCCTCCATCCCTGTGACCCAGAGCATGTGCCACCTGCTCCTGTCCCTGTCCCTGGGGGTGTGTCCCACCTTGGGCTCTTAAAGAAGCGAGAAACAGCCAACCAGCTCAACAAAGAGGATGTCACAGTTAAAAATGTGCCTTTAAGAAGGAATACCCCCCTGGAATGAAAAAAAAAATATATATATATATATCTTTGAGGTGCAAACAGCATTAATTTATGATGGAAGGAGCCTCACTGGGCTCCCCAAAGTGCTGGTTATGAACTTCCAGTAAATCTGATTTTCCTTTCTCTTCACTGACTTGGGTGGAATCTGCAGTCCAGATTTTAAACAGAGAGACTGAGAAGAAAACAGAGTCGAGTATCCATTTCTAGAGAATTTTTTTGGGGGGGGAAGAAACAGCTGCAAAAGCAGCCCTGGGGTGGCAGAGCGGTTACAGTTCATGCAGCCAACTGCTCTCTTGAGTCAGCTCTGTTTTGAGGTATGAAAGCAGTAAAAACCAGCATCATAAAAGTAATTCCATTGGAAGAAACCTCTCTGGTCTGCCCAGCTCAAGGCAGGGATAATGTCAAAGCCAGGTGAGATGGCTCAGGGCTGTGCCCAGTCGTGTTTTTGAAGATCTCTGAGGATGGAGATAGATTTTATTTGTATCATTTTATTAGCTTTGGAAAAACAACTGTAATAAGAACAACCGTAGTGATTTTTTTCTTAAATAAAATTCATGTGAATGATGTATCTGTCTCTTGAAGTCTGAGACTTCCTAGTGAAACCTCCAGTACTTGTAAATTTAACTGTGAGCTGATGATCATACAGCTACGGCTCCTTGTGCCTTATACAGTGATTCAGTAACTGCATCACGGGTGAAAGCAGCAGCAGGGTTTGAAAATAAAGCCGAAACAACAGCCAATTAGAGAGAATTTCCTCAAGATTCCACCATCCCATTTTGTAGTCAGGTTTCCCCAGTTAGTTTTACAGAGAAAAACCATGAACTCCCAGGACTCCTCTCGAACGTGTAACTACAGGAACAAATCTGAATGCAAAATTGCACCCAACAAACCTTTACACCCAAACTGAAACAATCCTGGGGATGCTGCAACAACTGCTTTTGGGCATCCAGAGCCTTGGGTTGTGCTGAAAACATTCGGAATTTTGCATCTGGGAATACACCTCCAGTGGGGGAACTGCTGGCAAAGGGCCTGCCCACGGGCTGGGGCTCCTGTGCTGCTGTTTAAAAGCTCCTGAAACTGCCCTACCGGATTCTCCTGGTTCTGACTCTCCACTTCAAAGGTGCTTTCTTTTCCCCCCCTCTCTCTCATTTGGCTGCCAGCTCGGTGCAGAAAGCTCTCGACTGAACGTGGGTGAGGGCTGGCAAAGAGCTGCTGCTCATTAAAGACCGAGCCACCCTTTGCAGTCCAAGAGGAAAAAACAATGGGGAGATGGTCTCCCTGGGTGAGGAGTGAGCTCCCTGTGCTCTAGAGGGGGGATCAATAAGTGCCACCTTTGTCTCAGTTCTGGAGCTGGGCCAGAGCAAATCTGAACCTCGTGGACGGTTCTTCGGCGGGCACGAATCACCTCGTGGATGTGAACAGGGACAGGCTGATTCCCACTAATTTAGGAGTCTGACACCTGCAAAAAAGTGAGGCTGTTTTTCCACTTCTAGGCTAATAATCCACCCATCCCAAAAGCACCTCCTGAACCCCTGATGTTTGAAAAGGGGGGTCCTGAACCCCTGCCCAGTTTGAAGAAGAGTAACCATCCCAATAACCTGGTGTGTGGGATAACCAGCAGATGCATCCTCAGCTGGTCCTTCCCCCGTGGATCTGAGCTGTGTCCCCTCCAGGGACATGCAGAGGATGTTTTTCTCCCAGAGGGAGGAAGGTCAGAAGAACTGGGCTGCCCTAAAATGAGCTCAGCAGTCCCCTGTCACAGCCTCATGCAATTAAAGACCCCGAGAAATAAAAACATTTCCAAACCTGGCGGCGCACAAGCGCTTACATTCCTTTGCATATTAACACTACTCCTTTACATTGATCAATAAAACCAAAAAGTGATTAAAAATCCCTCATTTTTCCTTCTCGTATGGCAGTCAGTGATCCTGGGGGGGAGGGAGAAAAACCCACTCTGCCTGTCCCGCTCAGCTTCTCAAATGTTTGTCCAGGTGCAGTCAGGAGGTGGAGTTGTTCTGGTGCTCAGAGTGGATCAGGACCCCGGGGGAATTATTCCTGCTCTGCAGATGTGTTGCAATTGTCCCCTCACATTCAGCTTCAGAGGAGGGTCACCGAGACCCGGGAGAGAAGTTGCAGGCGTCAGTTTGCTACTCGAGACAAAGAGTTCCATGTGACAGGAAAGAAAAATGCTAATAACTATCAGAGGAAAAAAAAAAATGCTAAGCCTTGGAAAGAAGAGCATCGATGTGTGTGTGTCTGTTGATAACAGCCATGAGCAACGGGGGAACTCGGCCTAAAAATTGACATTTTGACCTTTTTTTTTGTGAGTGTTTGTGGATAAAAATGGGTCGTGACAGATTCGGGGCGTGGTAGCGTTCGGTGCACGGATGGGGTGGAACTGGAATAAAAGTCTGCAAGGGGGGTTAAACTGCACAATTTTGGGGGAGGAGGACGGGGGGTACTAAGCCTGTAGGAAGATCCTACTCACGGCGTGTGCCCGTGTGGTGCCTGCACACACATGCCCAGCACAGACTGACACAGACACACTCTCAGGAAAAAAAAAAAAAAAATTATTGACCTCAAGAAAGTATTATAAAAGTCCCTTCTCCCACTAAAAAGAAGAAAATGCTTAAAAATACCAGTGTCATCCACATGAAATCCACATGTTTAGTTTGCTTTACAAGTTGAGTTAAACTCAGAAACACTCTACATCTTTAACCTCCTAAGTAATCGTGGAAGGGTTGTCTTCCTGGACATGAACCAATTCCAAATTCTGAAACGGGAAAAAAAAACATACAAAGAAAAAACAAAACCCCAGATAATTAAAGTATCCAAGAAATCTTTTCATTACATTAAACCCCAGCTTTTAATCTTTTTTTTCTCAGCCTGTACCCGCTTTCTTGGCTGCCCACAGCTTTTCACCCCGGACTTCCACGTTCCTGAGGGTCTCAGTGGGAACAGAACCACAGGATCACAGAATATGGTGAGTTGGAAAGGACCCACAAGGATCATCGAGTCCAACTCTACATCCCAACAGAGCAAGAAGTGAAAAGTGATTCCACATGATTCCCCTACCCTGGCTCCTCTACTGGGATTTCTCAGCTCACAGCACGTAGTCCCCAACTTTGACACGAGGCTTACAGGTGGATTAAGAGCTCAAACAACCCCTAAAGCCATAGCATGGGCTGGAATTAATTGCACATAATGCACAGCTGGGCAACACCTGAACCCAGGGACAGCAGAGCTCCTGCCCTTCCATCGACACAAATGCTTTGCTGACAAGGTTTGGGATGAAAATCCCCCCAAACATCCTTTAGGGGTGATTAAAAATAGCAAAAAAGCTCATAGGGCTCCTCTGCCCCAAACCCACCCGTGAGGGCCCCGTTCTCACCTGCAGCCTGAACGTGCACGGAGAGGCTCCTAAAATCTGGAGGAGAGGGTCCTGAAGGTCGTTCCAGCTAAAGATCCCATCATGTTCTTGTCAAACCCTTGCTGAAAAAGCAGATGCATGTGAAGTGCAGTGAGTGCATATCCATTTCCAGATACCCATACACATATCTGTGTATCTACACACCTGTATGTCTATATATGACAGATATCTACTGCCCCCTGCCCAACTTCAGCACCTGTGCTCCCCCAGAGTGTGCTTCCTTCTCAGACAACCCCTGTTTGTCAGCCCTCTGGGTGCCTTTGGCACGTCAGCCTTACGGATGGACCTCATAGAATCATTGAATCATTGGTTTGGGTTGGAGGGGACCTCAAAGCTCATCTCATTCCAAGCCCCTGCCGTGGGCAGGGACACCTTCCACTAGACCAAGTGGCTCTTCCTTGCATTGCTTCCCATTGACCAAGAGCTGGACTTCTCCAGTTGTTTTTTTTTTTTTTTTTTTTTTTTTTTTTTGAGGGTTGCCTTTATTTAATCATTCTCTGGGTATTATTCTGGCTTGTTCCTCATCCTGAAAAAGCAGCACAAGTCGATGCACGATGCATGTTCCCCTTGCAGAGTCCCATCCTTCTCTTCTCGTGTTTCCCTATGCAATGAGCATCTGTGTGAACACCAGAGTGACTCAGTCACATCACAGTGAGTTGGCAGAGGCTGCTGAGCAGAGCCTGGCACAAAAGCTGCACCAGCTCCTGTGCAGAAAGTCCCCAACTGTTAATATGAGAGCCATGTTTGGGTGCTCTCTCTCCCTTCCTGCCCCCAGGTATTCCCCTTTGGAGATATTGATCCTCCTCTTTAATTTGGCCCTTTACCCCCTGCAGGTGCTGCTGCTCTTGAGTTGGAAAATCCCAAAAAACAAACCACTGGGAGCTCAGTGCCCGTCTGGCTCTGCACTTTCACAGCTTCTGTTGCAGGGAGCAAAACAAATCCTAAAATACTCCTCCTCCTGGTTTAAAAGCTTCCCCTGACTGCAGGGGTGATGTAACCACAGGGTAGGGTTATGGACACACTAGAAACAGGGGGGGAAAGAGGGAAGGAACCTTGCCAGGGACCTGCTGGGACATGTTGGGCTGCGATGAAGGGAATCTCCTGAACTCGTGTAAAACATCCAGAGCTGTCCCAGCCCAGAGCAGTGCTGTGCACACACACCCCCCTGACCCCAGCAGAGAGGTGGCAGAGCCCACCTAAACCACCATCAGTCCCAGGTGCCCAACACAGGCACACCACTGTCTGCTCAGCCCCTAAAATCAGCTGTGACTCGCCGCCTCCTGCTCGGATCTCAGGGGGTGCCAGCGTGGTCCTCCCACCATCCCAGGCTCTTCCCAGCCCCTGATTCACCAGCTTCAGCAAATGAGCCAAGACAGGGTTGTTCCTGCCTCCCAAAAGCACAAGCATTCTCCTTACCTGCTTGAGCACACTCTGGAGCTCCCTGTTGGACCAGAGATCTGTCAGGAGGAGGCGAGCGGCTTCGGCCGCCTTTGGACAGGAGCTGGGAAGATGAAAGCAACCCCAGTGATTTATGGCAGGCCACAGAGCATCAACCCACAGCCTCTGCTAGCAGCCCATCTCCAGCTGGAGCCTGGCTAGACACGATGGAGCACTGTCAATAAAACCCTCCCTGCTCTCTCGGCAATATTATGGGACAACAACCTCTGGGAGCAGAACGGGACGAAGCAAAAAGAGGGGAGGATCTGAGAGGGAAATCGAGCACTCAGCTGAGCTCAAGGAGCGTTTCTGAGCGTGGAATTTGAGAGAGTGAAAGAGAAGGGAAATGGTGCCAACCCTTCCCTGGAGTCTGCAGGAACAGCGTGGGTGGATCTGCTGGGAGGGCAGCAGAGGAGAGGGCTCCATCTTCCTGGGGAGGACGAAGGAGTCGGGAGCATTTGTAATAACAACATCTGCAACCATAAGTCCTTACTCAGCACAAGTTAATAGATACTTGCTCACGTAACAGCTCCGAAACCGTGAGTCACAGCAGTGCCTTTTATAATTTTGGAACATTTCATACAACAACCCAGACCTAAAGCTCCCTGCTGGCTCCTATCGCCGCTCCTCATCTCCTGGACCTCGTCTGGGTCTGTGGGAGACTCTTGGTCTGGGCTCAGTGCAACAGCCCCAGCCTGTCTCAGCCAGGGGGATGGAGAGGTGCAGGTCCAGGCCCAGGACCCTGCCTGTATGATACATCTTCCCAAAACCAGGGTGCCCCCAAAACATCCTCACCAGGCTATCAGAAATGGGGCCACGGCTGTAAAGAACCTGGGACCTCAAGCACCATGCTCGGAGTGAAAGGGGACAGCGACGTAACCACATTCAGCAAATTTTGGGGCATTTCTCCAACGTGCACAGCAGGAGTTAGCAAAGGAATGATTAAGTTTGACTTGATCCTAAACTTCAAACGGGTTGTGCAGCTCATGGTGATGTGGGGAGGACTTGGGGCACAATCAGAAATCCTCGAGCAATGCTTTGGGACAAAAAAAAACCCCCCAGGTTTTATTGCAAAATCTCTTCTCTGGTTATAATCATCCTATGCTCTATCACCAGAATGACTATGTTTTAAACCATTTTTTGGCTGAAATGTTATTTGTGGCCGAAAAGCCATTAAAGCCCAATAAACCCAAGGGTTCCTGTGATGAAATGGTCAGTGCATGTCCTGGACACACTCTTTCAGGAATATGTTGCTTCACGTAGTTTCTCTCTTTCTAAGGCAGAGTAATTTTCGTTTATTTTTTAAATAATTTACTTCTAATGATAAAGCCTTTTTGCCATTATTTCTCCAGAGCAGCCCCCAAAAGTCTTTCAGTTTTCAAACCAAAATGACCAACATCTGGTGCGTGAGCCATTTAAAAATTCAGACAAAAGAATCTCTGAACACTTAATCTGAAGGACTGATGCTGACTGTCTCATACAGCATCTACTCTACACTTTAGGTATAAAGAGATTAAGCCTGAGCTGCTGGAGCTGTGATGGTAACTTGAGTAGACAAATAGTGTCTCCTAAACAAAAGTGTTGGGAATAGTGGGATTACAGCAGTGGAAAACACAGAGCAAAATACCAAGGGCAGCTGATTTGGGGGAAAAAAATTCTTAACATAACAAGTTGCCTGAAAATCAAAGTTGATTTTAAAGACAGATTTTTTTTTTTAAAGAGAATTATTCATTAAAAAATGTGGAAAAGACA
Source organism: Empidonax traillii (assembly GCF_003031625.1). Classification (NCBI taxonomy): domain Eukaryota; kingdom Metazoa; phylum Chordata; class Aves; order Passeriformes; family Tyrannidae; genus Empidonax; species Empidonax traillii. The sequence continues at coordinate 52,764 of NW_020955772.1, read as the reverse complement.
AGAGGGAAGATGTTCACCAGTGGCAAGAGTCATCCAAAAAAACAAAGCACGAATAAGAACCTAATCAGGAGGAGATGGTGGGGACTGGGAGGAAATATACAGGGGGCAAAAAAAAAGACAAGAATTTCGTACACAAATATATCAACTAATGAGGGAAAACAATTCGTCCTCAAAGGACAAAGGTATAAAGAACCTCGTGTATGTCACAGAACATGCCAAGGAATATCCAGAAAAAGGATTTCTCCAGGATGTCATAAATTTATAAAATTTGTATCAAGGTGAAATCTCTGGAAGAAATGGGAAATTGGAGATGAGTGGATGAGAACTCTCTTCCACAGGAAAGAATCAAGTGAAGACCCGATTTTCTTGAAAGGTTAATTTGGGTAAAATGCTGTGGAATTAAAATGCGAAACAAAATTTTGCAATAGAAAAGGGGTGAAAAGTGAAGGAACAATGAGAAACAGAAATAAATCTGTGATAAAGGGATTGTGAGGTGAAAAAATCTGCAAATCTGATGCTCTAAAGTACAGGGAGAGATTCTGGAGAAAAGCCTTGACTACAGCCAGGAGAACTATTGGGAAAAACTGTAATTTTATTAGTGGAAAAAAAAGGTGCTTGAGAATGAGCAGAAAAATGTTTGTCAGACAGTTGGAGAAGAAAGGTGAGAAGGAAATCACACATCACAATAAATCAGGTCCAGTAGCTTGATTTTTGCAAACAACAACAACAAAAAAATAGGAAATATTCAATATTTCAGCAACTTGGTTTAAAAATAACGAAGAGTGAATGAGCAGCATCATGACCATGAGCCCCATGTCACAGATGAGAATAACTGCAGGAGACAGAGACAATTATTTAATTGGGGTGCTCAGGAAGGAGAAGAAACCACATCTATCAGATAAACTGCTGAACCATTCACGCCTTTCACTCAGAAACCAGCTACGAGAAACACGAGGAGAAAGAAACTTGGGAAGAGAGAAGAACGTGGGAAAGGCAAAGATCTTTATTTGTTTAGGAGTGGACAAATCCTGACCTAATTTTTCTTGTTTATCTTCACAGGCTACACATGACAGTGGGAAAATATAGATCCCCTTGAGAACTAACAAGTGTCCAAGAGCTCTTTCACATCTACTCCGTGGGAACAATCTCAAATAATATGGCTTGAAAAAGTAAAATTAGGGGCCAAAAAAAACAAAAAAAAAAGGAATAACTGAGGAAAACTGAGGAAAAGGAACAACTCGAGTTTTTGGATATTGTAAGAACCAGGGAGATCTTACAATACAGACAGGAGGGACATGCTGAAGACACCTCAGGGTTTGGTAACTCCTCACAGTTTTAATGAGTCACTGCAAACAAAGCTCATCACACCAAGCAGTGAAGACAATTAAGGTGAGCACAAGTTGTGCAACGTGGGGCTGAATTAGTAAATTAGCTGACAACTGGTCTGAGGCCTCCGAAGTGGGACTTTGGGCAGGAGTAAATACCATTCAAAATAAGGAAGACTTAGAAGAGGGCTGGGTTTCCATGTTAATTGGGCTCGTTGGAGAGGGGAAGCCCATAAAAGCAGCAAATAGAGCGGTGCTCACTGGCCCAGGCCCAAACTAAACAGGGAGTGTAATGACTGAGAAGCCTCCCTGCTGCCATGAAACAAGTGGTAGATTGGAAGTGGTTTATCAAAGCACGATGAAGGCGATGCAAATGTCTTTTTTCCACGGCAGAAAACAAAAGGCTGTTGTATGAGGTGTTTTAAAACAAAGGCAGATGGTGGGAGAGATGAAAGCCTAGGAAGGAGAATACATGGTCAAAGATAATGCAGGTTTAACACCAGTTTGGCCAGAAATGAACGTGGAGCTTGGCAAGGCTTGACAAGCCTGTGCACAGGGAATACGGGGAACAAGCAGGACAGAACTGCTACCACCAAACCCCAAACCAAGTCCTCAGTCGTTGTAAAATATCTGAGTAGAGCAGGGGAAGTCCTTACAACAATTGATGTACATCTACCCTCCCTGGTGCACCCTGAGGAAGATGTTTCAGCAGAAAGAGGAGCAGATCTGACCGTAAAAGTTAAGCACAGTCCTTGTGTTCCTGCAGCGTTTGAAACGTCAGACCTGACCTTCGTGGTAAGGTTTGCAGGAAGCCACGAGCAGGAAGCCCAGGAGCCAGGGGATCACTGACATCCCTTGTTCTGAGGGCTGGGATTTTTTCATAGATCAGAAAATTACAGACTGGTTTGGGTTGGAAGGGACCTTAAAGCTCACCTTGTTCCACCCCTTGCCGTGGGCAGGGACACCTTCCACCAGCCCAGGTTGCTCCAAGCTCTGTCCAACCTGGTCTTGGACACTTCCAGGGATGGGGCAGCCACAGCTTCTCTGGGTAACCTGTGCCAGGGCCTGCCCACCCTCCTAGGGAAGGATTTCTCCCCAATATCCACTATAACTCTCTCCTCTGTCAGTCTAAAACCATTCCCCCTTATCCTATCACTGCTGGCTCGTTTAAAAAGTCACTTTACCTCTTTTTTATCACCTCTATAAGCACTATTTTTAAAATCTTTTAAAATGTTGGTGCTTCAGTTCTTTTTCCAATTTCCCTAAAAATTGAACCAGGGAATTTCCTGAGGCTCCCCTTTACAAATCCCTCCCTGGATGGCTCCTGCCTGGCTCCAAGAAACCAGCGCTGAGGATTCCCGTCTACCAAAATGCAGGGTATATTTTGATCTCATTTTACAAGCCCAGGGAAAGGATGGTTCTGAAGGCTGTTGGGAAGGCTCTGGGGTTCAGCTGCACAGGGTTTTGGGGCTCAAAAGTGCCTGCACATGACCCTTTCCGTGCCTCCTGCCCCAAACTCACCCATTTCGGCACAGGCTCACTACATTATTGAGCATGTTGCTTGACAAGTAAGACTTTCCCAGGTGGGGGTTGGACATGATGAGGTTCCTCAGAGTGTAACAAGCTGATGTCATGATCTCTCCATAGCTGCTGGTGTTTCCAGACTGGAACGACAGGAGACGTGATACATCTGGGAGCACCTGGTGAGCTAAAGAGGCGGAGGGAGGAATGTTCCAATCAACAATTAAATCAAACCTTGCACAAGTGAGTGATGATGCTATTTGTGTTAATGCTATTCGACACGAGAACGCGGTGCTGTCTCTGGGAGGAGCCACTGATGATGCTGGGCAGCAATGGCATAATATTCATCACTTGATCCTTCCAGGACGATATGGGGGGGGAGCCTTTGGAAGGGCAGTTTTGGTGGTCCTGGGCAGCCAAATCCAACTCAGTTCCCAAAAGTGTCACCCTCATGATCCTGCAGATTTATTTGCTGCCTATAAAACCCACCCTGTTGCTTCCAGAGAATCTGAGGTGGCGCATTCCCTTAACTCAGCCTGCAGATATCACTGATAACCCTCCTTTGGGCCAGAAGAAACGACGCCACTTCAGCCAATTTGGGAGCTTGGCTGAGTCACCTTACGGGGGGTGATATCACAAAACTAGAAACTGGGCACTGTCCTGGAACCCACTGTGGTGGAAGTGACTTGACTTACCCATGGTTTTGTGGAGGACAGGATGCCTGGACATGTTGCTCAGCAAAGAGGCCCCAGACCGGACAACTTCGGAGCTGTTGGACTGGAGGAGCCGCGCGATGCGAGGCAACCCCTTCTCCTTCAAGCCAATCAACTGGCTCATGGCGTTGGACATCTGGGAGAGAGAACAGAGATGCCTCAGGGACTCCTCAGGCCAGGAGGACACAACTGGAAGGATGTGCAGGGCTGGAGAGACATGACTGTACTATAAAATGGGCACCTGCACAGAATCTTCTCCTGCTGCTACATTCCCGCTCACTTTGTCATTTGCCTCTCTTCTCCACAGTGATGTGAGCCTGGAGAAAAGGAGGCTCAGGGGGGACCTTCTCACTCTCTACAACTCCCTGGAGCCGGGAGGATGTCCTGCTACAGGTCCTTGTGTCCTGCTACACCAGCAGGACTGGGATGTGTAAAGTGGAGCTGAAGGAGATTCAGAGCCATCCTCAATAAGCTAAACTTTTGCAAGCTTATCCCCAGCTTCCCTTTCCATCATGAAACAGCAAAATCAGCAACCCACCCCAGCTCCAGCTCTCAGCTACAATAAAACCCTTAAAGGGAGGAGCCAATTCCACCTATCCAGAGAAATTTCAGCCATTCCATTCCAGAAGGCTGAATTAAGTTGCTTCAGCACTGTCAGAGCAGGGTTCTGTTTGTTTGTTTGTTTTCTGCCCCCGTGCCCAAGAGACATCCTTGTGCAATGATGTTGATTGTTGAAAGGCTTTTCATTTCCCCTGAGCACTGAACACCAGCCCCGTTTCCCTGATCAGCCCTTCCCAATCTGGGACGGCCTCTCTCCACCCTCTGCTTAGTGGCACTGCTGAGTTAAACTGCCAAAAACCCAAGGTTCCCAAAGCATTTCACACAGAACTGCAGGTAACAAAAGCTCCCAGGGGATTGGAGCTGGCACAGGTCAAGGCTGTCCCAGCAGTGAATCCTCCTCCCGTGAGTCACCCCGTGTTTCTGGGTGGAGCACTTTGAACACGTGACACGCCTCTCTCCTACCTATGAAATCATTATCTCCTTTATCTCCCCATCCATCTCATTTAAATTGGAATTGATGAAGTTTGGCCCAAACAGACAAGTCAAGGTTTGCCCGTGTGAAGGCGGCCTGCGAGGACATGCCCATGGCAGCGACGTCGGGCACGGCAGAGCCGCTGTCGTGACGCGTCCCTCGCTCCCGCGACGCCCCCGGCGTCACACCGCCCGTGTCACCTCCACGCTGCCATGCCCACGGGTTAGGACATCTGTCAGAGCTACTCTGCAAGCGGCTCTGATGTGAGGATGAGCCATAGTTCGCAGAGCAACCCACCCTTTTAATTAGAGCCACCTCCCGCTTGGAGAACATGCACTGGCAGTGGCACACGCACAGCCCTTCTCCCCCACCATCAGTGGCATCTGTCCACATGTGCACATCTGGCCACATCCTCACTGGTGCCCTGAGGGGAGGGTGTCAATACCACCAGATGCTGGTGGAATGACCAACAAACCTGGAAAACCAGTGTATGGACCTGGGATAGGCTCTTGGGGTGCTGATTACAGCTGCCCACAAGACCCCATTTTTGGAATTAATAAACATCCCACTGGAGCATCCCATGGCCTGAGGACCAGGGTTAAACCCTCCTAAGGTTTAAGGAGGACATTTTCCTTTTTTGGTGGCTGTAAAGTGATGATGATGCAAGTGATCTTAGAGCTCTTTTCCAACCTTACTGATCCCGTGACTCCATGAAAGTGCAGAGGACACAGAAGTGCTTACCAGCCCTCTGCTCGCAGTGAGGTTCTGCAGAGCTCCAGCACAAGCTTCCAGGGTCGCATCCTTCTTGCTCTGATCCATCAGGGACAGGTAGGTGCGGATGGCATCGGAGTGGTAGAGCCAGCTGGGCCCTTTGGGTTTAAAATCCTCCTCGGGCAGGGGGACGCCATACTCATCATTCTACAGGGAGAGATGAGAAACTGGAAGCTCAGATCCTGCTCTTCACTTGCAGCCCCTGCCTGGGGGCTGAACATCCCATTCCCAATCCCCCCCCATGGCACATCTTACCTCCATTTTCCCACTCCTGCTGTTGAAACAGCCCGTGAGAGTTTTGTCCATGTAAACGCTGCGGGCCATGTGGTTGAGCTGGGTGTATTTGTTGGGAACCTCGGCATCCAGGCGGTAGGAGAGGTTGTGCAGGATGCAGATGCAGTTCTCCACAGACTGAATCAGCCCCGGAATAAAAATGCAAACATCCCATTAGGCAGAAAAACAAGGGGCAGCACCTGCTACAGCCTCAGAGAGGACAAGTCCCGTGCCATAATCAGCTTTTTTTCAGCTGTTGCACCACCACACACGCTCCTGATTCTGCTTTGGGAAAAGGAAGCAGGAGGTGCACTTGACATGAAGGAAGAACCACACAGCCCAGATGCTGCAGTGTGGATCTCAGTGAGGTGACTGACTCACCGAGCCTTGGTAGGTCTCACTGCCCACAGGCAGGCTGGTAAACAGGAAAGGAGAGTGTCAGGGTGGTTACCCCAAACTGTGAAATGCCAAATCTTGCAAGTCCTCCTCTTGCCACAGTCAGCTTTCAATTACTTTGTCCAAGTCACAGCTACAGAGCAGGTGACACTTTTTACCAAGAACATCCTTTTAAGCCTCTTCTACCTGATGTCAGAGTGGCCAATGAAAAGAGCAAGGGACAATTTGACTGGATACCCACAACCAACACCAAAACACGTGCTTACATTTCCAAAGGGCTGTGCTCTGTATGTGCTGCTGAAACCAGCCTTGAAAAGGCCATCCCCAAAAGAGGATTTGCTCAATCCTGAGATAATTTGAAGTAATTTTGGCACTTTCCTAGACACTGAGGACTTCAGGGCGTTGACCTTCTGAAAATGTGGCTATCAACACAGTTTTATCGGGGTCTGGCAGAAAGATGCCAGTTCCTGACTTCTTGCTTAACATCATGCTAATCTAGGGATTATCCACTTGAGTCCTGCTGGAGGAAGAGATGTGGAGATGGGAAGAGCAAGAGATAGGGATTAGGATGCTGGAAGGATCTCAAGGTGGGAAGGGATGGGAATAAAGCACATTGGGGGCTCAGTATTTTGGTTTGTCTTGTGTTTGGGAACAGAATATTGTAAATATAATGGATCAGTCCCAAATCCCAGAGGACTTGTAATCCTACAGCAGATCCCACTGGGGCTCAGAAGGACAAGAGAGTCCAGTCCTCTCTTGTGTTTGAAAGGGGTTTTGAGCTATTCCCAAAGCTGCAACTTTGCTGAACTCCAGCAAACAACCCGGGCTGAGCAGCTGGTACCTTGTCATCAGGTCGGTTGGAAGCCACGCAGTTCTGGGCATAAGTCATGACAGAATCAATCAAACCAGGGTAATTCCTCATGGTCTGGCGCCCCATGTCTGCTGAACTCAGGTTTCTGAAGGAAAGCCGTCGAGGAGCATGTCAGGAGAGAAGGAGAGAGGGTTAGTTGGGCTCTGTTCTGGCTGTGGCTGTCACTGAATTCAGGGATTTTTTTTTTCGTGGATTCAGCAGGGCTGATCTACTGCTCTAATTTTGGAGGCCTTCTGTAGGACTGTGCTGGTGCTCAACTCTCTTGTTGCTCTTTTGGACTGATTTAACTTGGGAAAATGTCCTGTTAAGGAGAAGACACTCTCCTAGTGAGAGTAACCAGCAAGGATGTTACCTTAGAGGCTGTGCCTGTGCCATGACACCTCACTGCCTCCTGCCAAAGGGAAGACTGGCTAAAGACCATCTGGGATCATTGTGATCACCAGGAAGGTGCAAATACTTGTAAGCCCAGAGCTACCAGGGCCAATAGCAGATTGACTCTGACACAGGGCAGAGGTGCTGGAGAGCAGCGATAGCTCTGACCAGAGGGACTGACTGGTTTGTGCAAGCTCTGATGGATTCCTGGGCACTGGTTGCTGCCAGGACAGGGTTTTAGGGTTTTTCCAGTAACAGGAAATAGGTGTTTTTGTTGTTTTGTTGTGTTTGGGGTTTTTTTTCCCTTCCCTGTTTTATGGCCTTGTAGCTTGCAAATGAAAAACAAAGAGAGGCTGGCAGTCCTTGTGAGATATTCACTCCAGGCATTCCAGAACTGGATTTGATGTTCACCGTGATTTGCAGCCTCCTCATTAACATGAATTCATCTGCAATCCAGAAATGCTTGAGCAGCAATGGCTCGAGCCCAGGGCAAACCCAAGGCTGTTCTCATCCCTGCGCTGGGATGTGGCAGGGCAGTGAGTCACAGCAATCCTGGCTCACTCTTCACTCAGAGCAGGGGCTCCAGACTCAGCTGCCCAGCTTTCCTCACTCCCCTTGCTCCCCAGTCCTGCTCCCTTTGGCCTTTTGAGCTCCCTCTCTGCCCTGCATCTGCCAGTCTTCATCAGGGGGTTGGACACTGCTGCCACAGGCTCTGGTAAATCCCTGCAGACAGCGCCCGCCTTGAGCTGAACTCCGCGGAAAGCTCCTTTTACAAGCTGTCACCACACTCCTCCCCTCATTTGAATGGGATATTTCGTGGCATTGGTGACTGGAGATGGTCCTAAAGTCGAGCACCTCATACACACAACGCACACCACACACCCCCACGCGCAGCTGCGTGCGGGGAACCTGCCCTCCACGGCAGGGAAGGGACCAGCACCCACTGCCTGGCAGGGAGCAGCACCCACTGTCTGTCAGACACGGTTCTCAGCCACAGAAGACAATGGTATCACGTCTCCAGAGGCCCCTGCTGCCTTCACCCAGTTGGGTTTCACAAGCAGATACAGCTCCTGCGAGCTGCATGTCTGGGAAGGGCGCGGCCGGCCCTGCGCTCCCTTGGGGAGAGCTTCCCTTGATGAAAGGACCTAATTATACAGGGTAGATTCTTTTTCCCCACTTGTTCCCATTGAGACAAGGAGCTCCCATCCAAGTGGAGGAGGGTGGTAGGAGAAACAGCAAGTCAGGGCGAAGATCCTCTACAAACTGAGCTCTGGCTTTCCCGGGAACAAAATAAAAGCACCCCGGGCTCAGCCTGTGCCTCACGTTTGGCAGCTGAGCTGCTCGACAAAAAGGGACAGGAGAAGTCCAGGAAAAGTGCTGGGACTGTTCTGTGCTAAAACAGTTATTAAAATAAGTGGGAAAATGCTTGTTTTCCCCACAGAGAAGATTCCGTCTTTTTTGTCACTCAACGCCCAAACCGGTTTGTTTTCTAGCAAGTAAAATTTTCTCTGGAAGCCTCAAAACGTGCCCAGTTTCCTGGTCTGAGCTGAACACTGACGGGTTTCAGTGTTGCACCAAGCAACTTTTGCATTTTTCTGAGAAAAGTCTCAGCAAGAACAAAACTGTTAAAAAAAATTTAAAAAAATAAAAAAAAAGCTACTCCACAGGTATTTTATGTGCAATTTTTTTTTTCTTCCCCTTCTCTGAGGAAAACTTTCTCAAGGAGGATTTCCAATTACCACAATTGCAGCGGGCATGTCTTCAGCTCATTGTTAGAGGATTTAGATGGCTTCAGCTTTTGCCAACAGACACAAGCTGCAGTAAGTCCCCGCTTGGTGACTCACCTCAAACAGCCTGTGGCATTGAAGAACACCTCTGGGTCAATAATTTCTCTTGTCCTATTGCAGCTGCCGTCAGACCAGCCAGAGAAAGGGATGATAACACAGTCTGTCAGGACGGGGAGGGCCTCCTGTATCAACTCTTCTTTTAATTCATCAGTGGAGGAGAGGTTCCAGAGCAATCCTAGGATGGAGGTGGGAGACAAGCTCAAGCAGAGGGTTGGTCACCAGGCATTAGGAACTTCCTTTAGGTCAGAGTGAATTCCAGTACCAAAATCCTTCCTCACTTCAGCCCCTTTTGCTCTAAATGCAGTCTCTGCATCCCTACGGGAGACAGACAGGATGGGCCCCATGTGGAAGGTGGGCATCCAAGCACCCTCCCTCCTCCCAAAATTGGTGTTTATTGCCATTAGGTGGCAGGGGGAGGGCATCTCTCTAAGGATCTCACAAAGGCTTGCACAGAAGACCTCAGACACAGCTGAGTGTGATCTGCACCGAAAGAACTCACACCAACCCCTCAAAAAAAGGCGAGACATGAATTAGAGAACCTGCCTAACCATACTGGGATTTCCAGGACCCTTGGTCTTCCCTGGGAGCATCACAGTGGCCTGGGGTTCAGGAAGGCATGTGGGTGGCCAGGGTGACCACAACTGTGGGGGCAACCTGGGGCAGGTGCGTCCCCAAGGGGCACTCTCGAAGTGAGGAACCCTTATGGGACACTGAAGGGCCAGGACCTCCTCTGCCTTCCGATTTAGGTCCCCATTTGGTGCAACAGGAACACAAAACACCCCTTTTTGTGCCCTGGCAGCCCCGTGGGGCCTTTGTGGGCTGTGGGGAGCACGGTCCTGCTGAGGGCTGGGCAACCGTACCTGTCAGCTGTTTCTGGATTTCGGTGTTCCCCGTCCTCCGCAGGAGGCTCACGCACTCCCTTATCCCGTTCTGCCGCCGGGTTTCGATCTTGTTGGTGGGATTCTTGAAGACCAGGTTCCGGAGGGCGCCGGCCGCTGCCCGCTGGACATTCTGGTTGGTGCTGCGCAGCAGCTCCACGAGCTTGGCGATGCCCCCCAGCCGATAGACCTGCAGCAGGAGAGGCAGGATGCCATCAGCACAGCGTGCTGGGGGACAGGGACACCCGGGACTGCAGCGGCAGCGCTGGCACTCACAGGGCACTTCGTGTGGTCCTGGGACTCAGGGGAGCTGGGGAAGCACAGCTGGCCGGGAAGGATGGCTGGAGATGGTACGTTCTGGAATCCCAGACTCACAGAGCCCCAGATTCACAGAAATCACACTCACAGAATCCCAGAACAGGCTGAGTTCGAAGGGACCCACAAGGATCATCCAGTCCAACTGCTGGCCCTGTGCAGGTGCATCCCCAAGAGTCACCCCCTGTGCCTCATCCTCGATCTCTGGCAGCCTTGGGGCTGTGCCCACTGCTCTGGGGAGCCTGTTCAGTGCCAACCACCCTCTGGGGGAAGAACCTTTCCCTGAGATCCAACCTAACCCTGCCCTGACACAGCTCCAGCCATTCCCTGGGGGCTGTCCCTGCTCCCCCCAGAGCAGAGCTCAGTCCTGCCCCTCCTCTGCCCCTGCCCAGGCAGTTGGAACTGCACTGAGCTCTCCCCTCAGTCTCCTCTTCTCCAGCTGAACACACCAAGTGCCCTCAGTGTCCTCACACAGCTTCCCCTCAAAGCCCTGCCCCATCTACCTTGCCCTATTTTGTATACTCTCTAAAACAGCTTACTATCTTCCTTATATTACAGTGCCCCACCTGCTCCAATATTGCAGGTGAGGCTGCCCCAGAGCAGAGCAGGATGATCCCCTCCCTCTCCTGGCCAGCGATGCTGGGCCTGGTGCCCCCCAGGACATGGGGTTCAGGCCATAGGTCATGACCACAAAGCTGCTTAAAGCGTAAGCTCTGTAAGTGGATGTCTGTGAGTAATGGCCATGGACCGAGTCCTTTGCTGATGTAAATGCGCTCCCATAAACTTTCACCAACCTCCACAGCTTGCATCAGGTGGAAATGTCGCTCTGCCCATCTGCAGAGGCCATTTATAGCCACGTAATGACATGCTGTGGTAATTTATCTGCATGCTGGAATCACGGACTGAGCTCAGAGGGATGGTCACGGCACAGTGTCACCACCCTCGAGCTCAGCCTCTCCAGCTGCTCCTGCACCAGGAAGGGGTGTGAGCCCAGACCTGCAGGACACCTCACACGTGACAGAGAGGCTTGAAGGCAAATTCCTCCGGCTGAGCTCTCCAAAATGATGAGTATTCCTGCTGTAGGATGTCCTCTGTACCAGGATATGATCCTGCCTGGAGCCCCTCCTGGCACAAACCAACCCCACTGACAATAGACAATGAATGAGCACCTTCCAGAAAACCAATGTGTGCTCAGGTGACTCACAGTCTTACTGTGACACATCTTTTCTGGGAAGCCACAGGACAGGCCAGTGCTCAGAGGGTGTTTTCAACGGTAAATGAAGGGTGTGGCCACCCCCACAATTAGCCCTGTTAAGGTGGGCTGGGGGACCTGCACTCCATTCAGACACAGCGAGGGCACAGCCCCACATGTGCCAGCACATCCAGCTCCATTGTTGGGCCAGGAACTGGAAAGCCACCTCTGCAGGGTTGGCATTTTGATCAGCCCATGTGGGAATAAATTTTGGTGGCAGTCTTGCTGCAGCAGATCCGTCCTTCAGGCTGCCTCCCTTGAAGCATTTTGGCAAAGTAATTGAAGAGCAAGAGCATTAGAAAAATAATCTGTGCTGTAAGAAGGGCATCTGTTTGATCAAGTATCACACAGAATGATGGAATGGTTTGGGTTGGAAGGGACCTTAAAGCTCACCTCGTTCCAACCCCTGCCCTGGGCAGGGACACCTTCCACTAGCCCAGGTTGCTCCAAGCCCCATCCAACCCGGCCTTGGACACTTACAGGGATGGGGCAGCCACCAGTATGGATATGCAAAATCTGTGCAGGCATTTCCCAGCCTTTTGCAGCCACCTGAGCCAATGGATGAATTGGTGACTGTGTACAGAGTCACTGGGAATGCCCAGCTAAAATCACAGCGGGCCTTAGGGTGACTTTGTCTTACTCTGGCACTGCAGCTCTGAGACACTGAAAGATTTATGCCAAACTGGGAGCAATTTGCACCCAGAAGAGGACACTGAATGGCTGCTTCCATCTTGCCAGACCCCATCAACCTGAACACAGTCCCCTATGTTAAAATCCTGGCTGTTGGGAGAAAGTGGCCACTAAGAGTTGAAAAGTCGGGAAAAAACCACCTAATTAATTCCTGAAGGTGACTACTGAGCTATAAGGCTCCTTGTGATCCTGTGATTCATGAAAACCAGGGATCCTTGGTACTGGGAAAAAGCAGCTCCATCCCCCTCCCGTGCCAATGGGAGGGGATTTGCTCACCTCTTGCTTGGCAGACTCGTCCTGGAAGCAGGTGTGCTGGAGGTAGTAAGCACCCATGGCCTGGTATTTGTCATCAGAGGAGCACAGGAGCTGTATGGCTTTCTGGATGGTCATTGTCCCGGCGTCTATCTCATCGCCACAGATCCTGTGTCAGAGAGAAGGATGGCACGGGTTGAGTGCTCAGCCAGCAGAGCTGCAGCAGCACTTTGAGTTCTTGGGAAGGAATCAACGGTAAAATGGAAAATATTATCACGTTCCCACATAAAGCACACACAGAGCATTTCTCTGTCTCGAAAAAAAGAAATGGCAAAAGGTGGAAAACACGCGGTGGAGGGCACTGAGGCTAATAAATTACAGATCCAGTCTATCCAGAAGCGAAGGAGACAGAAAATGAAAGCTCAGTTGGATGTCTAATCATGTCTCAAGTGGAAGGTTTAATGAACAGAGAACCAGCCTTCACTGTTCCTCAATAAAAGAATGAGTGGACAAGAGTGAAACCATCCACCAGGTTATTAGGGCAGTGCAACGTGGGCAGATGATTTTCCCACAGCGTGGGATCCTTTGATGTGAGATGTGGTGGAAGCAAAAATGTGAGAGCAGTTGATGGTCTCAGGAGGCCTCAGCAGATCCCTTAGGAAAAGGCAACAGGCCCGTCTGGAGTGATGGGGTGGGCCAATATTGAGTTTATTAACTACTAATACCAGCACTGAGACATCCTGCTCCCAGGGTGTGTTCACTTTGGTAGTCTCCATGCTCTCCATAAAAGTTGACCATTGTCCCCATCCCCTGCTAGAGGTAAAGAATATTCCTAGAGATTCCAGAGAAAGGATATGATGCCACTGGCTTGGGGCAGGACTGGAACCTTGGGAGAAATACAAACACTGGAATGTTTGTCCACCTGTTTAGAAATATGAAGGTCCTGCTCTTTTTTGGCTTGTACTTATTTAGCATCATCTGGGATGTTTTAACCACATAAAATTGGAAAAGGGTCCGAACTTTCAGACTGATGAAGGGGGCCTGAACTGCAAAGCTTGTCTGTGTTTCCAGCTATAGAGATTAATCTAATTAAAAGTTGCCATCTCCTCTCAGCTGCAGCTGGATCTCCTCTCATTGCAGCAGTGTCTGAGTTAATTTTCATCACAGCAAACAGCCCCAGAAAGTTCAGGACTGAGGAGAGTGAAACCCCAACCTCCTGTTTGGTTGTTTCTGTCAGCAGTGACAGGGCACAAATGGGAAATGCTTCATCAACAGGGGGTGAGATCCAAAAGTGTGAGGGCTTTGCTTGGCCAGCTGGACCTGACTGATGTTTATTCCCTGTGCAGGACCCAGCTGGGACTGATGGTGAGTTAGTTTTACCTGCAAATCAGGAAACCAGTTCCTCTCTGAGCCACATTTATTTATATAAATTTTTCCTCCCTGTCACAGCTGTGAGTGGCTGTGCAGGGGGGATGATCACACACGTGGCTGATCCTCTTCAGCCAATCCAGTAGACTGACAAAACACAGTGACTCTGAATAAATTCTTCAAATGAGCCAATTACCTTTGAGGTAATTCCTCTCTTGGAATGCAGGAATGACAGACAACAGCCTTGGACTGGACCTTAAGCATTCGATATCTAAGGCTGGAGGAACCTCATTCCACTTCCATTTCTACATTGACAATAAAACCATCACTTCATTACATGACTTTTCATCAGTTTGAATCCTCATCAAAACTTGGCACCAAGGAAGTTCCCTCGAACTTGCAACAGGGAAACACAAAACTGGAGAGACAAAGTTTAAACTGGAAATTATGGAGCCCCAGAACCCCCTGGGTTTGACCCAGGATGTCGGGATTTTCACTTCAGTTTTTTTCATGCTCCTGAGACACGACAGAGCTGAGACACTGATGGATCCTGCACCAGAGGGACCTCTTTGAGAAGTGGCACCTGGGCTAGCAGTGTGGGGAGGGAGGCAGATTAGTAAAAATGTGGCCGTGTAAATCGTGGTGATTTTTTTTTCCTTTATAATTTTTTAGATCAAATGCACTTTTTCTGAGAAACAAGGATCTCCACTTGGTCCAGCTACTCAAGGAAGGCAATTTGCTTCCCACCCACTCCATAAGAGGGCAGGAAAAATCTAGGGATCCAGGTATGGGAAAAGGTGGAGAAGGTTCCCTTTTCCCTGCTGGCTCCTCAGCAGGATGGGTGAGCAGCCAGGCTCAGAGATTTCTCCTTGCTGGGAATGCAATGACCCTGGCAAAGCCCAGCTAAAGGGAGATTGTTCATCAGCCTGACCAGATCTACACTAGGGGAAAAACATCCTGCTCCAAGACAAACTCTTGGCAAGTGGCCACCTCCAGCCTGGCCAATGTGCCTGGTAGGAAGAGCTCCAAAGATTGTTCCTCTTCCACGAGGCAGAAGCAATCAATGGAGGTAAATGGAAATTATTCAGTGGAGACAAAACAGATGATCACACTCTGGAATGGAAGGGAAACAAACACTGAAGAGGATCAGTGTCACAGAAAGGCAAATTCCCTCACCTTGCATTTGTGTTAATCAAATCTGAGTCTCCATCCTGGTTCTTGGGGCTACAAATCCCAGGAGATGAGAGGAAGCCAGAAAACTCGTAGCAAATGTCATTGTTCATTGATAACATCAGAGTGAAAACACTCAGAGCATTCAGCACACCCAGGCCTTTCAAAATGAAGCTGCACTGGAGCAAACCCAACAGCCAGGCAGCCACCTCCATCTCTGGGACCTGGCACTGAGGTTCTGACCCCACTGAAAGCTCAGCTGGAGCTCCCTCTCAGGCTTTGCTCCGTGGGGAGACACCGTGGGAGGTGGGCACAGAGTGACACGGGGCTGATGATGGGGGATCCCCCTCGTGAGCAGTGATGGGAACCCTGCCAGGCCAGAATCACAAACAGCTCCTCAGCACCTGCTCTGGGTGCAAACACACAGCTCAGACAAGTTCCCATCACAAGGACCAGACGGTGAAATGGTCACTTTTAGGGGTGTTTTGTCCCAAATGAGAACAAACCAAAATGAAGGTGCCTTTTTATGTACAGGGTTCTGCTTTCATGAAGCCCTGGAGAATTAGTCTTTTGATACTGATCACCTTTATTTATCCCAAAAGACAGGAGATAGATCAGAAAACACCCTCAGCAGCTTTTCTGGCTGTTTCAGGAACCTCAGTATGTTTTCACAGTTTGTTTATAGTTTTATAAATATATATTTATATCTATTATAAATATTTTATATTTATAAATATAAACAATATATTGTTTATATTTCCAGGGGTGGTTATGGGACACTCAGTTCCTGCCTCTGAACTTCACTCACAGAGCACAGAGGCTGATGCAGCTCAGCTGGGGTGTCACCACAGACAAATACGAACCCGAAGAAAACCCAAAGAAAACCCCAGCCTTTACTGTCTCCTCCAGCAGCCAAGGTATCCAAGACCTTTACCAGAGCAGCATCAAGAGATTACATATTTCCAGGTGCCTCGAGAGTCACTTGCTTTCACATGATCTCTGATGAGGTGTTTTAGTCTCTTTCATACACAGAGAACTCCCAAGGGAAATGTATCCACACCTTAAAAGGAGGCCAAAGGTGCCTGTGGGATTGTAGGTGTCCATTAATGGCTCCTGATCTGTATCAGCAGCCCTTAAGCTGGGGAATGTCTGCAGACACCCCAGCTCACCTCTCCATCTCCCCAAACGAGAACACCCTGAATCCTTCACCAGGCCTGGGGTTGGTCTGATCTCTCAGTAACATCTCCAGCTCAGACACTTGGGGTTCCCCTGGAGACAAGAAGGGCACTGACTGTGTTAGGGGGGTAACTCAGTGGCCAAGCTCCGAATTCAGCTTCACTGGCCACTGCCTGAATCTCTGCAAGGGCACCAGGGACGTCCTAAACTGCTGGAACCAGGTGACCAGCTGGCCTTTTCAGTCCCATGGGGCACCTGAAGCACAGAGTGCAACACCTCTACAAACAGAACCAACATAACGTCAGGGGGTGGTACACACAGGGGGTTTTTTGTCCCTCAGAGTCCAAATGAAGTGGGACAAAGGCTCAAAAGTTCCTAAGAGGCATTAAACATCACCTCCTTTATTATCTCTTCTCTTTATCGGTACCTGATGGCCAGAGCAAGATGTAGAAACTTTTTTCCTGACTGGGCATAAACGACATAAATAATATTGCAAGATGTTATTTAGATGAAAGCTGCCTAGCTCAGGGTGACAACCTGTCACCTGGAGCATGTTGCAAGTGCCACCCATCAGAGGAAGAGATTTAAAGTGAGCAAAGATGGGTGCTCTTCACCAGCTGCTGAAATCGCTGTTGCTGAGAGTTTCCAGGTCTGGGGGATGTCACAAGAAAGGAGAAGGGTTCTGGGGGGATGAGGGAGCCCTGGACACCAAGGAGACTCTCTCCAGCTCCATCAGGTAGCTGGACTCATTCCAGAGGGCTGTACTTTGGCAACATCTGAGTGCTGTTCATTGAGAACGGCCACCAGAGCAACCCGTGGACATCTGAGCCCAGGACAGATGTGCTGAGCTTGGAAATGTAGATCCAGATATGACATAATGCTTATAAAGGCCTAAGTCCCTCAGTGGTTATAGAGAAGTATGTCTGGAATCACAGAACCATTCAGGGTGGAAAAGACCTGCAGGGTCATCAAGTCCCCCCCTGTGCCCGATCCCCACCTTGTCCCCCAGCCCAGAGCACTGAGTGCCACGTCCAGTCATTCCTTGGACACCTCCAGGGATGGGGACTCCATCACCTCCCTGGACAGCCCCTTCCCATGTTTAACAAACCTTTCCATGAGGAAATTCTTCATGGAAGAAAGGAAGGGGCATCAGAAGGTCCCTCTCTGCTCGCCGAGGCAGGATCATAACAACAGGGCCAGTGGAAGAGAACTCACTTCAGGAGGAGTTTTCTTCAAGCAAGTCACTAGTGCCCAACCTTCTGATCTGACAAACAGTGCAAAACTCAGATTTCATCACCAGAGCCAGTGCTATGGGGTGAGTAAAACCCTATGTCATGGTTTAGTTTATCAGAGAATCAGAGAATGGCTTTTCCTGAAAAACATCGAGGTGTTTACTCCTGAGCCAGCTGGAGGAAAGGTGCCTTCGTCAGAGTTGCTGTTGTAAGAGGAAGGGCTCTCTGAGAGATAACTATCAAAGAAACAGCTCTTCCATGTCTCACACAGCCAAAACTTGTTCAATAAAAGGCAGCAATCACACAGTCAAGAGTAGTTCCAGAAATGAAATAACTTTGTGACCAAATACACAGGGATTGTTGAGTACAGTGTTTGACACTCAGTCAAGCACTTGTTGCACGCTCAGTATTTTGATATCTCCACGCCATTCTCACTACCTGAGAACATAGAGTCACTCATTTTTCATCTCACACCGTCCAAGGAGATCAGATCCATAGGAGAGGACATCTGAACCAGCGCTGACACCATCCACAGCCATTGCATTATATAGGAATTTTATGTGGCAAACAGACCCAGTGGATCACAGGTCCCACTGCAACCACTCTCACAGCAATGGAAATCACGACGTGGATCGCCTTGGAAAGCATGGAAAGCATCCAGCCCTTCCCTGCCTCATGCAGGTGGTTTGCAAACCTGCACACAAGACATCCACCCACGCAGGAGATTCACAGCACAAAAACCCAGCACGACATTATCCCTGTTACAAAGGCACAAACTCGACCTGGAAGGGAAGGGCAGAGCCCCAGACTGGGCACTGCAGCAGCTGTGACCCAGCTGAGCCCTGTTCTCCATGCACAGGTTAATAAAGGGGTACCTACAAGCAAACCTCTCCCTCCTCAAAAGGTCAGGTGACCCAAAATGAAGACTGAGATCTCCAAGTGGAGAACCCTCCAAACACAACAATCCTACACAGCAAAGAGAGCCCAGACATGGTCCTAACCTGCCTCTGAAGGCCCCTTCCCACCCAAAGCAGAAGGCTAACAGTGACTGTCACATACTTTCTAGGGGCCAATAGTCTTCCAAAAGAGTAATTTTTCCAAAGAGGAGAATTCCTTCCTACGTTTCCAAAGCTTTACATGCAACTGATGCCAACCTCGTCCCCTTGGAGCAGAATTCCTTGCACCAGCTGCCCTCAGCACTAGTCCAGCTCTGCAGTCTCAGGTGGAGCAGGGGGTGTGCCCCAGCCAGATCAGATTTACTCAGGGGACACAGCCCCAGCTGAGCCTCCGACTCGGAGCCGACGTTTCCACATCAGAACCAGTTCTGCCAGATGGGCCATGCCCCAAGCCAGGAGAAGTGTATAAATGGAGCCACTCCCTAACCAGGGGCCATCCAGCACTGGAGAAGGTTCCTCTCACAACAGCAGTTCTGCTCCTCAGAAAATGCCATCATTCCTTCAAGTGACCCTTCCAAGGCAGTGACCAAGCCATGTGCAGAGCAGGGCTTGGCTTGGACAGGGCCTGCCTGGCAGTAACTTCTCAAAAGCACTGTCCTCCCCAGAAGAAGGCAGCTGCAGCCCCACGTTTAGTCATCCTGCCATCCCTCCCACTGCACTTTTATGCTCTTCAGTCAGAAATTCCCTAGCACAAGTTATTCCCAGTTTACGTAACATCAGTTTCCCGTTCCAGAGGATTCACAAAGCTGCTGATAGCAGCAAGTCACTGCCACCAGTGCTCTGGGTTGGCCAGGGCTAATTTTGCTCCTGTTAAAGAAGAAGTCACTGGACACATGGGTAGCCAAGGTTTCATGATAACATGCTAATGGGGGAGTGATGTTTCTTGGCATACACACTCTGGGGCACACTCCTGCTCAATACAAAACCAGGGAGGCTCAGCCAGAGAAATCTGGAACATTCAGATGTTAAAAACAGCTTTCAAGCAACACCCCAGTGACACCGCCCAAACAAGGGTGATTTTTAGTGGAAGCTCTGCTGCTTTGTCCAGTTACATCCTTGGAAGTGTCTGAGCTCCCTGGGGTGTTTTATCTGCCCTGTTGCTGTAGGCAACTTCTACAAGAAAGGATCTGATGCTGACATGTGATGGAACATCTTCCACCCTTATGTATTTCCTAACCCAGATGGGACTGGATGCTCTGGACAGCAAGGAATTAACAGCTACCACTGATTCCTCTTTACTGACTGGGCAAATTATTCCAGTTAGGGTATTTATTTCAATTGTGGACTCTGTTTTTTTCTGGAGCCCAAATCAAACCTTTTGGGCAGATGAGGCACAGACTGGGTGGAAAGAAGAGAGGTAAACACCACCACTCAGCAGGCTCTCAGCTCTGCTCTGAGTCAGACCCTCAGGAACCAACTCCTTCAGAGACAGTTGATGGGGGTGTTTTTTTAGGTATATTTTCTACCAAACTGAAGCAGCCTGACAGCCAGGAGAGGCACCCAGACGGCACACCAGGCTTTCTGCTCTTCTCCTCCCCACCCTTACCCTGCAAAGGCGCTGTCAGTTGATGCCGCCACAGGGGCTGAGGCATCATCTTGCCCAACACCACACGGATCCAGCAGAGATATCTACACCGAGCCAGTCATGTTGGCTTCCCAGTCATGCTGATTTCTCTCCATAGCCCGGGAAGAGAAATAAACCCTCCAAGAACCTGACTCATCCGACCCACTTTGCTGCGCGGGGCACACCGGGGAGGGATCTCCGGTGGAGCAGCTCAGGTGACCGGCTCTGACAGCCCTCCCCAAACCTCATCCCCGCTCCCTTCAGATCGCAGCAAACTTACTTGGAGCTGGACTGAGCCTGCCCATAAACGGCGTCCTGCTTGCAGCTCATCATGGGCTGGGCGTACACCACGTCGGGCTTGTTGCTGGAGGGGCAGGAGAGGGCCCGCGCCGGCATTTTTTTACTCGTCCTGGTGGTTCCTTGCTGGGTGCTGCAGCTGCTGTAGATGCTCTGGCGGTTCAGGGTGGCCTTGTGCTCTGCCCGGCCCCCGACCTGGCTCTTCCTGAGGGTGCCCCTGGGCGGTTCGCAGTACAGGTCGGGCTCGCTGCGGCTGCTCTTGATGTTCTGCACGAAGCAGTAGTCGCTGCCGGCCCTGGGGCTGCACACGGCCTTGCCGTAGTGTTTGCTGCCCCAGCCCTCCATCTGGCTGTAGGAGCTGTAGCGCCTGTTCTCCACGTCCCTCTTCAGGGTCCCGTTGTAC
Organism: Empidonax traillii; assembly: GCF_003031625.1. Classification (NCBI taxonomy): domain Eukaryota; kingdom Metazoa; phylum Chordata; class Aves; order Passeriformes; family Tyrannidae; genus Empidonax; species Empidonax traillii. Next base: position 32,089 of record NW_020955772.1, on the reverse strand, counting down.
AGCTGCAACACGACAAAACGGGGCACAGAGCTGTTAGGGAAGGAGCTGCAGAGCCACACGGCCGAACCCGCTCCTGTGTGGGTGTCACGGCTGCCAAACCCCCCAAACTGTGGATCTTTGGTGGTTTGTGTTTTTTTTTTTTTGGGGGCCCAAAATCTGTGGGAGGTTATCCCACCTGCAGCCCTTACAAAGGTGTCAAACTCAATATTTCACAGGATCCCAGGATATGCTGAGTTGGAAGGGACCCCGGAGGATCAACGAGTCCAACCCTCAGCCCTTGCATAGACCCATCTCCAAGAGTCACATCATGTGCCTGATGGGATCTTCTTGAGCTCTGTCAGCCTTGGGGCTGTGTCCACTGCCCCAGGGAGCCTGTTCAGTGCCCAACCACCCTCTGGGAGAAGAACTTCTTTCTGATATCTAACTTAAATTTGGGACACCAACCTAATTTGGGACGCTTACTGATCAGGGTGTGGCATCCAGGAGCTTTAAAGCAGAACTGAAAGCTCAAACATGACCCCAACAACAGAGAAAATGCCTTATTGCCGACACACACAGGGTCTGAGGAGCTCACAGCACATCTCTTGCCCTCACAATTGATGCCACATTCTCACCTCCCAACAGTGCCTGCGTTTATTTTTCATTTCCTTATGCTATTGTCTTCCCCTCCCATCTAGTAGTTCCTTAGGAAGGGAGTAAAGGGAGTGCAAAATGAGTAAGAAGGGATTCTCGAATCAAACTGTGCCAAGAAACAAGTGGAGACAACGATTATCTGCTTATGAGTTACAAGGTGTGTAGTATCAGCTCACATAATGGGATGCTCTGGGAACAATGCGGGATGTGCAATAAAAGCTGAGGTGACTAAGCCAGGAAATAGAAAAGAAAAAGATAGAAGATGGCAAAATAAATCATCTGCAATTAACGAAACAAAAAATGGCTTTAGCTGTTCTGCTGTCAGTTCAAAACCACTGCACTGCACCCCTTCACCAGAAGTCCGTCCCCCCCCCCAGATTTGCATCAAGTTTGCCACACCAAGGATGAATTCAATATTCTTTTGCAATATTAAGCTTTCTGGATGTCAGTGCTGGCATCTGGAAGCCTGCAGGGTTGTATCCAAATGAGAGACAAGCCACTGAGGTGTGTGCTCCCCAAAGGAAAATAAATACAGCTGGTTTCGTGCTGTTTGCCCTGTGACACTGAGTTTGTGCACTGCACCCCCTCTGCACTCTGGGAAGCAGATCTCCAAGACATGCAGCAAACAGGGATAAAAAGAACTAAAGAATAAAACTGCCTGCCCCATCTCCCTTTGGTTTATCTGGGCAAAGCTCATCTGTGGTCCCTTTTTGGGACAAAGTGTTCTTTTTCTCATCTAACTCTAAGCACCAGAACTTCAGGTGCCTCTTTCTGCAAAGGCCACCCAAAGGTCTCTTTGGCTGGGAGAAAAAAGTCAACACTGGCACCTCACTTTTTCCATGGAGATATGAAAAGCCTGTGCCTGGTGTAATAGTTCATGTCACTGCAACAAAACCCCATATTTCCTAACCTAGAAACACCACATGGCAGAGAAATGGGAATTCTCTGCAGGCTCACCCCGAGTCCCTCAGCCCTGTGCACACTCAGCATCATCCCCGTCTCCAACACTCTGCAGAATGGTCATTATGTTAATTAATTAAGCCAAATATTTCCATTAACAAGCTGATATTCAGGAATGCAGGGAATCCTCTCAGTTGAGTCCCAGAGAGCTGCACAGGGAAAACCTCCCAGAGGGATTCCCTTGCAGGCACAGCATCTGGGTGAGAGGAAACCTTTAGTCCAGCTGTGCTGGTACCCAGAGCCCTCTGTCATTTGCAGGACTTTTCAGGTGGATTGTTGGAAGGGGAGGAAGGGGGAGCAGGTTCTCTTTGCCTTTACTGCAGAGGACACAGAAACAAAGCTGGTGCAGGTTTGGTGCCACAGGTTTGGGAGAACAACACGGATGTCATAAGGAGAGCAAGGATATGGGGCACATGTGATGGGTCTCAGGGGCTCCCCTGCCAGTGGGAGAGGAGGAGACCGAGGGGAGACCTCCCTGCAGTTTCAACTGCCTGGGCAGGGGCAGAGGAGGGGCAGGACTGAGCTCTGCTCTGGGGGGAGCAGGGACAGCCCCCAGGGAATGGCTGGAGCTGTGTCAGGGCAGGCTCAGGGTGGATCTCAGGGAAAGGTTCTTCCCCCAGAGGGTGGTTGGCACTGAACAGGCTCCCCAGGGCAGTGGGCACAGCACCAAGGCTGCCAGAGCTCCAGGAGGGTTTGGATGCTTCACAGGCACATGGGGATGGGCCTGTGCAGGGCTGAGGGTTGGACTGGATGATTCTCGTGCATCCCTTCCAACTCAGCATTATTCTGTGATCTGTGGAATGTCCAGGATGGACAGGCACGCAGGTTCTCTCCATCCCAGTTTTTCCTGGGGTGCAGCACATGCGACAACAGCGAAGTGACCTTTCACGAAGCCGTGACGCACCGTGCGTGCCCTTCTAAAGTGACATCATCCTCCTTTTTAATTCATTTTCCCACGTTCACAAACCCTTGGGACAGTGAGGGATGGGACGAGGCTGCAGTGGGAAGGCACAGGGGGGATTTCACTGCCCGCTGGAGCAGGGAACCCATTCCCAGGGCTCGCCCCCGGCAGCTGCCACGGGACAGACACCAGCTTGTCAGACGCGAGCCCTGCTGGTTTTCTTTATGAGTCAGTTTGAGCTGGGTTTATTTTGTAGGGCTGTCAGAAGAAGCTTGGCAGAGCTGTGGAGCCCCTGGGCATCTGCTGAAACTGATTCAGCCAACCTGTTGTTTATCTAAGGCTTTTGTTTGCTCTGCAGAGCTCTCCCGCCGTGGCAGGGCGGGCGAGGGAAGCTGTGAGCGTCTCTCTGTTTATTGGCGCGGAATTATCAATTCTAGATTTCCTGCTGGGTTTTACAGTGGCCTGCAGAATTGTTCTCTTCCTTGCCAGCCCTGGGATGGGAGAAGCAAAGCCACTGCCTGTTTGGAAAGACAGCTTTCTGCAACACAGGGAGCCCTGAGTGGCAAGTCAGTGCAGGTCCCGGCAGGGCGGGGAAGCCTTTTGCAAACTCATGGGAAAATAGTTCCCGTGTGATGTGAAGCTCATTACCAAAGTCAGTGCATGACTTTTATTGCTGATTCTACCAGATGCTTGGCTGAGCCCATTTTAATCTCTTTCAAGTGGCATGGACCTAATTGGTATCTTAGAATCCCTCTTTGCAGCAGGAGCCTGATCCGAGGCCTCCGAATCGATGAGGAGCGTCCTGCCAGCTTCGGTGGATTTCTGTTTGCCAAAGAGTCCCTGTGAATCCTGAACCCTTCTTGATCTCAGCAAAAAGTGCTGTGTCTGTGTCCTCAGAGCAGCTTTCCCAGACTGAAACCTCTCTCCCCGTTTTGGATGCTGACCCAGGAGCAGTGGTGGCCAAAGCAGTGGAATTCCCTGTGCTGTGATCTCCTCCCTGGCTGCAGCGATCACTGAGATAGGAAGCAAGGCAAGGAAGGAGTTGAGGCAGTGTGTCTGGAAAGGAGATGACATCTCTGAAGGTGAAGGTGATGCTATTACACAGTCTGTGGTTTTAAGGAGCCACCTGACAACCATCTCACAGCTTTTGCTGATGCCACTCTGCATGTAGGGTGAGCTCTCCCTGTGAAGAGCAGCACTAGTGAAAGGAAAGAATAAATCTCTGGCCTTCAAACCTCATAAGCTGCTCAGGTTTCCTAACAGCCTGAATTGCATCTTCCCACTGCTTGTGGGTGTTTGCCCGGTGTGCCAGGTCCACACCTCCACCCTTCAGGAGTGGGGAGACACGCTGGAAAAGGCGAGGAAGTCCCACAGAGTGGGGTGGGGGCAGAAAGCAGTGATTCCCCCTGCACTGCAACATCTGGAAAGCGTTTTGGAGGGCACACAACTCCTGTGGTAATGTGAGTTTGCAACCTAGAGAGCCAGTGGTGTCCTGGGCTCATCCCACAGCGTGGGCAGGAGGTGAGTGAGGTGATCATCCCCCTCTACTCTGCTCAGGTGAGACCCCACCTGGAGTACTGCCAACAGTTCTGGTGTCCCCAGCATGAGGACTTGGAACTGTTGGAGCGAGTCCAGAGGAGGCCAGAAGATGATAAAGGGACTGGAGCCCCTCCCCTGTGGAGACAGGCTGGGACAGCTGGGGATGTTCAGCCTGGAGAGGAGAAGATTGTGTGGAGACCTCACAGCACCTTTCAGTGTCTGAAGGGGTCAACAGGGAAGCTGGAGAAGGGCTGTTCATCAGGAATTGGAGTGACAGGACAAGTGGCAATGGCTTCACACTGATGTAGAGTAGGTTTAGATTAGATATTGGGAAGGAATCCTTCCCTGGGAGGGTGGGCAGGCCCTGGCACAGAGAAGCTGTGGCTGCCCCAGCCCTGGAAGTGTCCAAGGCCAGGTTGGATGGGGCTTGGAGCAACCTGGGCTGGTGGAAGGTGTCCCTGCCCAGGGCAGGGGTGGAATGAGATGAGCTTTACGGTCCTCACTACCCAAACCATCCCATGATCCTGTGATTGCAGCCATTCCACCTGGCACTGTCCTGTGGGATTCAGGAGGACGCTCATGTGCAGCCAGGCAACCCAACATCCTGAATTTTAGCCTGAACTTCTCCTCCCTACTGTGAAATGAGCCTGTATGTTTGAGGCCAGGCCTTGGGAGCTGATCATTCATATTAAAACAAGGTAGGGAGGGACAGGAGGAGAGGCAGCACTGGGAGCACCGGTGCTCCTGCCAGGCCCAGGCGGTAAGCTCTTCCCTGCACTGGCAGCAGCCTGTAAATTAATAAGCATTTGTGGATCACCAGTTCTCAGCCTGCAATATGCTTTGGAACAACAGCTGGAATACCCAACAGTCGGAATACCCAACAGTCTCACAAAACAGGTGAATAAACATCTCTAACCTTTTATTTCAGCTGGAATACAACTGGTTCTAAAGAGAAAGTCAAAATGGCACTATCTTGTGAGTCCTTATTCTTCCATAAACTCTTTTGCTTGTCAGGAAAAGTCCCTCCCTTCCTCCCACTTCCCAGAGAAGCAGAAGCACAGAGCAAGGTGCACCAGCCCCAGGAATGATGCTCTGATCCCAGCTCTGCCTTTCCAGGGGTGTTTCTGCCTCCTGCATCTGAGGACGCCATCAGTTCATTACCTGGCTCTCTCATTTTATTTAATTTTTTTTTCTCCCCTCGCAATTTGTTTGTTTCTAGAGCAGCAGACAGAGAGAAGTGAAGGGCTCCGTATAAACACGTCAGGAGCAGGTTTCTCCCAGGCTGGAGGGCAAAGCACAGGCGATGCAACATGACAGGTCCCACCCTGGGTGATGGGTGGGGAAAAAACTCTTGGTGCCGCTTGCGAAACGCTCCAGCTGCTGCCTCCTGCACTCGGCATGGCAGGGAGGAAAATTGCAAAACCAGCAAAGACATTGTTTATCTATTTCTGAAATGCTCTTTCCCACCTCTCCTGGGTGCTGCCTTTCGCTGTGATTTTTCGTTTTGGTTTTGTTTGTTTGATTGTTTTTGGTTTTGGTTTGGTGTTTTTTTTTTGTTTTGTTTTGTTTTGTTTTGTAATGCAACTGAGATTTAGGTGTTGGTTTTTCAGTTTGTTCTGTCCAGGGAAGGCAACGTCCAACTTGCTACTAACAAAGCATGAAGCCTCTTGCAAAACCTCACAGGGGCACTGGGGTCTGACCAAGCAATGACTGTTCAGTGACTCTAAATCTTTGTTTTCTTTGACAAGATTGTCCAAACCCCTCTGTTTTGGGGTTTCCTTTAAACTTGAATGCAGCCATCACAGGAAATGACACATTCAGACCTGAGATCCCAATGGAACAAAGTTCCCACTGACAATGAGGGATGTTTGTCCACGGGAAGCAAAGCCAAGCAGGGATAGCAGGGAGCATTCCTGTCCGGTGGTGACAACTCACATGCAGATAAAGCACTTGGGGGAGGAACCCTTCTCCCACAGAAGCCATTTGGTTAAGAATTTTCCCAGTCTCTAGAGCAGAGGGATCACCAAAGTGTGTGTTTTTTCATTAGTGCCATCAGGGACATCACTGCTACAGGGACCCAGCTGGGTGGGCCAGGGCAGGGCAGAGCCCTCGTGGCAGGAAAGACATGGAGGGGCTGGAGTGTGTCCAGGGAAGGGAGCAGAGCTGGGGAAGGGGCTGGAGCAGCAGGAGCAGCTGAGGGAGCTGGGGGGCTCAACCTGGAGAAAAGGAGGCTCAGGGGGGACCTTCTGGCTCTGCAATCCCTGACAGGAGGGGGGAGCCGGGGGGGGTCGGGCTCTGCTCCCAGGAACAAGGGACAGGAGTAGGGTCAGGTTGGACATCAGGAGGTGGAGTGGTGTTTGGGGGTTTGCACCACACATGCTGCGACTCAGGGACCACCAGGCTGTGCCCTTGGCTTTGAGCCCAGGGCTGAGCAGATCCTGTTTCAGGGGTGCTATTGAGGTGTCAGAGTCCAGGGGGCAGCTCGTGCTGGGCCTCCTCCTGCCATGACTGCACCACTCTGGGTGCCCCAGTTCATCTTCCTTAAACCTCCCTCAGGTTTGTCTGGGTAAATCTTGGTCACCCCCGAACCTCCTGTGGGACCTGTGGCGTCACTCAGGCCTTACATCAGGACACAGCACACGCAGTTCCTGCTGGATTGGCCAAGTGCAAAGCCCTCATGTTCCAAGTGCCTGTTTCTGGAGTGGCCCCACTGATTCCAGCGTTGCCTTCTACTACTACCACTACTACTACAGTGCCAGGTACAATAATGCTGCAAGCAAGGCACTCCACAAGAGGAATAAACAGAAAATAATCTTTAATAAAGGGTAAATCAGAGGTTTTAGTCATCAGTGTAAGAATAATGGAATTTTTAAGTCTATGGCTTTTTCGTAGAATTGGAAAAGCCCTCTGAGATCACCAAGTCCAAGCATTCCCTCAGCACTGCCATGGTCACCACTAAACCATATCCCCAAGTGCCATATCCACACGTTTTGTGACTCCTCCACTGCCCTGAGCAGCCTGTGCCAAGGTGACTGATCCAGAGACAGCTCCTCCTCCAGATCTATCATTTCTTCTGCTCTAATATTTGAACATCAGTATCATAAAAGATGAAAACACAGAAGCAAAAAGGAAGACACATTTCCAGGAAGGCACAAATCAAGACAAAAGGAGGAAGCCAGGGATAACAGCTTTTAAGAGGTGTGGGTGAGACAGGAAACCTCCTGTCCTTTAACGTCACCATCTAAGGCAATGTCTTGGATTAAGGCAATTTAAGGGCAGTGCCTCAGCAACAGCATGGACATGGATTGCCTGCTACACCTTTTTAACTCCAGGGGTATTAAGAGTAAGCAATTTTCCTCCATACAAAACTGGGTCATTTCCCTGCAGTATCTGAATTTGCCTCTGCACCTCAGAGGACTCTGCTGCTTCTGAGGCACATCCACGGCTCCAGGTCCAGCTGGAAAGAAGTCCAGCAATTTCATTCCCCCAAAAATAGATTCACTTCATCTTTGTTTTCATGCCTTCCAACCCAGGGATTACAAAGAGGAAATGTTTTTTTTTAGAAAGCCTAAAGCCTGCAAAGACTTCAGAAAAGGTCTGCAGACCAAAACTGAAGTTTACCCAGACTGGTGGTGGATGTGTGTAAACCTTTAACACTTTCTGGAAAGGAGCAAAACGGAGGAGGTTCCTCAGTGTGGTTGGGGAATATGATGCCTGTTAAAGCTTGTTAAGCAGATTTAGGCTTGAGGTTATATGTTCCAATGTGCCAATGGCACTTGGGACTCATCTCCCTGAACCTGCAGCCTGTTATGTGACTGCTCCCATCCAGCTCCCGGTGGCAGGAGATAGGAATCCAGAGGAGCTGATTCATCCTGACCTGACAGATCTCCAAGATACAGCAGATGAATCACCTCCTCGTACCTCTCTCTTTGTTGGCCAGGGGAGGAGGCCAACACGACTTGTCAGGACTGAATGGCTGATTTGCAGATAGACACAGTTAGGTAAGACAGATTTTACCGTGAATCCTTCACAAGTCCCAGTCCTGAACAGTAGCCCAGGTCCTGAAGACCTTTACCAAAACTTTCTAAAACAAAAGGCACTTGAATTTGGAGAGAGATCTTCCCTCATAAATAACTCCAAAAAAGACCTTCAAAAACCAGCCAGAGCTGCAGAAGTCCATGGGGAACCACAAGTGACTGAAATTCTGTGTCCACGGGACTCTGGTGTCTAATGGAGGCCCTGATCTTCATCATCACCTTCCAAGCTCTTCAACATTGCTGGGTGAAATCCCCAGCACCCAGTGGCATTTCTACCTACCTAGACTTTGTCCAGGTGTCACAATATTTGGCAATAAGATCAGTTAATTAACAAGATTAACAAGAATCCTCACACCAGCAGCACTGACTGCAGTACCATGTTCCCAGCAGGAGCATGAGCTCAAAGGGCTGTTGCAGAGCTGGGGCTGAGCTCCCTCTCTCTTTAACGAAAAAAAAATCCATCCAGAAAACTATTGAAATGGCTGAAACAGAGCACTTTTGCTTACACAAAGCATAACAAACTGCATTCAGGAATCACAGTGGACAGCAGCAATACATCATCGAAACCAACCATCACCATCATTTCACTTGTGAGGTTCGGAGACTCCACCTCTGCCTCGGGAGGTGCCTCAGCTGCACATTTCTGGTGGCCACAAACCCCCTGCCTGTTTGCCATGCCCAGACCCTTCTGCAAGGCCCCATCACTGCCTTAGGGACAGTGAAATGCTCTGAGGCATCACAGAATCCCAAACTGGTTTGGGTTGGATGGGACCGTAAAGCTCATCTTGCTCCACCCCCTGCCACGGGCAGGGACATCTTCCACCAGCCCAGGGTGCTCCAAGCCCCATCCAACCTGGCCTTGGACACTTCCAGGGATCCAGGGGCAGCCACAGCTTCTCTGGGCAACCAGAGCCTCCCCACCCTCCCAGGGAAGAATTCCTCCCCAATACCCCATCTAACCCTGCCCTCTGGCAGTTTGAAGCCATTCCCCCTTGTCACTCCAGTCACTTGTAAATAGTTTCTCTCCATATTTCCTCTGGGCTCCCTTAAGGCCCTGGAAGGCCACAATTGGGTCACCCCAAAGCCTTCTCTTCTCCAGGCTGAACAATCCCAATTCCCTCAGCCTTTCCTCCCAGCAGAGCTGCTCCATCCCCTTACTCAACCTGGTGGCCTCCTCTGGACTTGCTTTTCCAATCACAGTCACTACAATCACCCTTTTGGTGGCAGAAACCCCACTGTCTGGGATTTAACCAGCACAGCAAAAGGCACAGAAACAAGACAACAGACAGGCTGTAAATAAAAATTTCAAAGACATTCCAGTGCTCCCAGTCTTCCTGCTGAACGTGCAGCAAAACCCAGTGGTGCAAACCCATCAAGAGACATCGCTGCCTTGAAGCAAGAGTGCTACACCAAGGCCATTAGGAACGACACAGGAGTCCTTCTGAAGGAGGAATGCTGATGCTCTGAACAGGCAGAGGATCCAGCAACTACCAGGAAAAGCTGCAGCCCTCTGTCTGTGTGCTTGAAGCCAGCAAAAGCACCTTTCCTGGTTCAGGCCTTTGATGGTCGACTCGGAGCTGCTTTGCAGTCCCAGAGTTGTTGAAAGGAGAGCCCTTTCCTTTTCTCATATTCAAATCCCAGAGCTGAATTGTTCCTTTCTACTTCAGAGCTGATGAAAAGCCAGGAAAGAACAGAACACAGGCCTGAGGTGGAACACGAGCACAAGCTGTGCCAGTAGGCTGTGGGGTGGTTTGGAGTGAGTGATTCCTTGTGTACCAAGAGCCTGTCACCAAGGACAGGAGCAGGACTCTGTGGGATGTCCTGCACAAAGACAAGGACTATCTCACCTGTGCTTTTTCTGGAACAATTTTTTTGGGGAATCACTGCAGAAGAACTGGACAATGTTGTTTTTTTCCTTCCAAGCACAGAGAATATCTGGCAAGGGTCTGCACTAGCATGAGATTGGGAACAGCAACACAGTTGTAATGCAGGTCCCCTCATCACTCCTCAACCACATCAATGTTGTTCAAAGGGACATTTTGGTGCACAGAAGCAAAAGTGGAAACTGCTCCAGGTGGGCAATGGATGTGCTCCAAACTTGAACTGAGCTGTAGGAGTCTGAACCCAACACTGATCCTTCAGACAGCTTCAAACCCCTTCCATGTGCACATTAATCCACAAACCCAAACTAAATCTTGTCCACACTGAAGTCCCCAAGCACGTAAGTCATAGATGGAGGGTCCTCAATCATCCTCCCCCTTCGAACTGAATCACTTCCCAAGAGAACATAGTGATGCATAACCTCTCTTGGGCACGTTTCTGAAGCACTATCACCTTCCTACAAGACTATGAGAGAATTCTTTCTGTGCAGGTACCTCAGAGCAAGCCACAGTTCCCAGATCAAAGAGTATCTTACCGGATATCCCCAGCTGCTGTTCCCTGTCTGGGTTTTGGTGTAGTAGCTGCCCCGGGAGGTCCCGTAGCCATAACCGTCAGCTAAACCATCATACATGGAACCTGTTAAGGAAAAAAAAAAAAAAAAGGTGTTCAGCAGGAGAAAGTATTCCCATGGGACACATTTCAGAGCACAGAGCTCTTTTTTTTTATTTTATTTTTTTTTTCCAGCAAGTTTAGTTATGGAATAGTAACAGTTATAAATCTCAACAGGAACACAGAAAATACAAGTTTTAAGTTGAGCCCTTGCCACTGCAGGCAACTCATAGAAGATGGTCGTTCCAGAAGAGCTCTTGGAAACTCCAGCTCTCAGGCCACAGGTGACACTCTGAGCTTTTCAGCACAAAAGACCCAGTGCAATAAAATCTACAGCAGACAAGAAGAAAGCACCAGAGAACCAGACCAGTGTCTTGGGTCGTAGAATCATGTAGTGGTTTGGGTTGGAAGGGACCTTAAAACCCATCTCATTCCATCCCCTGCCATGGGCAGGGACACCTTCCACCAGCCCAGGTGGCTCCAAGCCCCGTCCAACCTGGCCTTGGACACTTCCAGGGATGGGGCAGCCACAGCTTCTCTGGGCAACCTGTGCCAGGGCCTGCCCACCCTCATGGCAAAGAATTTATTTTCTCATCCATAATATAAACCCACTCTCTGTCAGTGGGAAGCCATTCCCCCTTGTCCTTGTCACTCCAGGCCCTGGTAAACAGTCTCTCTCCGTGTTTCTTGTCAGCTCCCTTCAGGCACTGGAAGGCCTGAACTGGGTCACCTCAAAGTTTCTCTTCCCCAGGCTGAACAACCCCAGTTCCCTCAGCCTCTCCTCACAGCAGAGCTGCTCCAGCCTCTGATCAGCTTGGTGAACTCCTCTTTGCTCTGTGAGAGGAACTTGACGATATTTTGTGCTGCACAGCCTGGAAGGTCTGACCCTGGAACACATTTCCCTCGTTCTGACTTGGAGATAAAAAGGATTTCCCTCTCTGGAGGAAAAAAACATCCCTGACTCTTTCCATGGTCTGTCTTTCTGTGTCTGAATCCTGACAACCACATCAACACAAGCAGCCTGAGCAAGGCTTGCTAAAATCAATAAATAGCCAATAACAAGCACAACAGGTAAAGGATGATCAAGTCTGTTTAACACATGGGGATCTAAACCAGTCAAACATTAAAAAGCCTGATTTCCCTGCCTTAAATTTCAATGTCATCTCTAAAAGATCGCTTGGTGTGTTTGCACTTTCTTTGCCTGAAATTGTATTAAGCTCCATCGTCATTTCTGGGACGATGGGCAGAAAAGTGAGTCTGGGTCTCAGATATGCTTTTTAAACATCTTGGATCGGGAGGAACCCATCAGCCATTTCTACTGCTCCTCAGTGCTTTCACCAGGGTGTTTGGACTTACCTACCCCAGCCCTTCCCAAAGCTGTCTCTCCCCGGTAGCCTTTGGCAGTGCAAACCTTGGATCCCTCCCCAAAACATTTTACTCATCACTACAAGCAAAAACGAAGCAAGTCCTTCTCTTTCCACAGGGCCATTTCCTTAACCCCCTTCAGATGGTCCCAAAGAGTTCAATGCCCTTCAGGTTTCGTTTCCAGAAGCGCCCATGGATCGTGGCATCATCCCAGGTCCCGTTATGAGGAAGTGCAAACCCTACAACTCAAATTAACTTCCAGGGGAAGCTCTGAGCGCCTAACAACGTACAGAATCAGGACATACCTGTCTCAGCTTATGCACCTAAACTGGTGGGTAATGTCAGAAATATCCTAATCTTTGTGATTGCTTGATAAGACTCATCTCTTGAGATAAACTGGATAAGCTCGACCGCAAAGGCCCCGAAGCCACTCCGGTCTTCTACAGCCACTGATGCTCAGAATAAACCTGATTTATTGCCTTGCCTGAGGCTCCCAGAACCTGTTATGGTGATTTGGTTTGTGGCTAAAAATTCTTGCATTTTCTCAGGAAGATGATTCCCGTGGATAATAATGGGATTTGCTCTCTGTTGTCAACAAGAGAGGAGTGAGTTTGTAGGGATGGGAGCACCTGGAGACCATCACTCAGTGCAGAATAGGCAGTAGTGAGGTATTTTCACCTGTGCAGGGAGCCACAGGACCTCATTTTCCATAGTCCAGAGCCTGGGTGGGCATTGCCCCTTATTGACATCTCTCTAGCCCTGATGGGTTTAGGTATATAAAGCTGCACAGAGCTTGCTGATAAACCATGGAAATGGCCATGGACATGCAGTGGGACACTCAGCCATGTCCTTCACCTTGTGCTCCCTCCCCACCCTGCCCTGGGATTCCCAGATCAGGAATTAGTGTTGGGCTTCAGCAGTAGAAAGGCAGGGCTGGAAATGGTTAAGTTTGGGCCAGAGTTACCTGATAACCATCATTCTGAGCACAAAGATCAAGCCATCCCATGGTAATTTCCTGGGAATTCTTTCTTTGAATCAACCTCTTGTTCTCTGTAAACATCAGCACCTGGGAGCATTTTCCTGACACAGTGAGGGAGCAGGTGCAGGAAAGGGTTTTTGGGCATGACTTGCAGGTCCATCTGACCAGTCCTCCCTGGGGACCAGGCTTGTCCTTTCAGGATCTGTTCTTGCCATGCACTGCACTCAAGACTCAAGGACTTTGGATCTGAGCAAGAGGACACCAAAAAATAAGCCAGTTTAGGCTCATCTCTAATTTTCTTGGATAAATTCACTCCTACACGGCCAAATTCAAGAGATTGGGCAGCTCCTGCAAGTTTATGTCCTTCAGTTGTGGAAGAGTTGCCTTCACCTCCAAGAACTTGCACATAAGAGCTTGTAAATACATAATTACATAGAACCTCAAATGTGCAAGGCATTTTGAAGTCACCTTGCTGGTTGGAGAAGATGCTTCTCCTGCCACCACACAACTGTGATTTTATTGCTTGGAGAGCTCAGTCCGAAGGGCAGGAAGGACCTGGGGATTTTCTGATGGAGGTGGCTAAAGAAAACATCACCTTTGTTTGTTTCTGAAAGTTTAGACACTTCTTGGCCGGGTTCTTCTTAAGAACCAGCCTGGAGGCGTGATCAGCCCTCAGGGAGAGGAAGGACATTCCTCTTTTCAGCGGGTCACAGGTCCTCAGAATCTGGGGTAAAACCAGACAATCTAAAAAAAAACCCCACCCATTTTTGCAGGGTGTGGAAATGCTCTTTGGGGGAGGTGACTCCTTGGTGATTTTTCCTAGCTATGTCCACAGTTTTCTGTGTCCGATTTGTTGTCATCCACGCAGCTGGTTGGGTCTCTGAAGTGCCCACGTGCACTTGGACAAACACAGAGCCAATAAAATCCAGATATTGGCAGTAGATAACAGAGAATCACAGAACCATTCAGGTTGGAAAAGCCCTCCAGGATCTCACTGCCATGGTCACCATTAACCCGTGTCCCCAGGTGCCACATCCACAGGCCTTTAGAACACTTCCAGGGATGGTGACTCCACCACTGCCCTGGGCAGCCTGTGCCAGCACCTGACCAGCCTTTCCAGGAAGAAATTCCTCCCAAATATCCAACCTAAACCTCCCCTGGCACAGCTTGAAGCTGTTTCCTCTCCTCCTGTCCCTTGTTCCCTGGGAGCAGAGCCCAACCCCCACCTGCCTCCACCCTTCTATGGGGGAGTTGGAGAGAGCCAGAAGGTCCCCCCTGAGCCTGTTTTTCCCCAGGCTGAGCCCCCCCAGCTCCATCAGCTGCTCCTCGTGACAAAGGACCACTCAACAGATGGAACAGAGGCAGAAAAGATGAGGTTCAAATCACCCAGATGAAGCTCAGCCTCCCAGTGACCACACTGTGGACAGGAAACCCCCTTGAGGGCTCCTCAGGCTCTCCCCCTCCTCGGGTTATCATTCCCCCCAAGGCACTTCCTTCAAAACTGGGTCAATTGAAAATCTTATTGACCTTCAGGGGGACAATCCGTGAGGGCAAAATCTAATTAAACCAGGTAAGAATTGCAATATCTTGCACTCTGCACCCCCGTGGACCCCACTACATCCTCCCCTTGCCCTCATGCTCCTCTCTATCCCTGTTATGGATCGTTGCAGAGCAAACTGAGACTGCCACCTAAAGCAGTGTGCGTGTTCTTGATGAGTTCTTTGCTTTCTCCAAGGGCAGCTCTCCTCTCTTGAAGCTGAGAGCAGATGGCAAGGAGAAGAACTGGGGTTCAAAAGAGCAGAAAGGACAGCCAAGGCCTCGACTGGACACAGCAAAGCCAACGTGGAGCATTGTGGAAAAGGATGCACGTTAATAAATATTAATCTGTGGCAGGGAAAGGCAAGACAAGAACCAGGCACTGGTAGTGCAGGCTAGACAAGTTAAATCATAAACCATGCAGGGCTTTCAAACAATAAGGATGATTAAACATAGGAAAAACATAGTAAGACAAGAGGGCCTGTGGGAGGCACAAAGCAAAGCCTGGATGCCTTCTAGGAGAGAGAGGTGGCAGTGAAATCCCAGACGCTGAGATTCTTGCAGGAATGACCAAACTTCATTTCTGCCTTCTGGCCTAAGAGCTGAATGGTTTTGGTACTTTTTTTCCTACCCCAGTAATCTGAGGTTTGTGGAAGAGCAGGAGGCTTTCACTGAATCATGCTGGGGGAAGGGTACAGAAGTTTAAGAACCAGACTTGCCCTCCCCAAAATTTCCTCCTCCCTTCACCTCAGTGTAATGACCCCCATCAAAACCAGGTGGGATCCCATCAGAGGTCAGTGGGATTTCTCCCCTCTCAGCCACAGCCAGCACAGGAATCTATCCTCTCAATCCCAGCTCAGCCATGAGACAGTTGGATATGACAGTCCTTGGTTGGGTTTCCTCAGTGACAAGTCCCTGGCAGGACCTTTCTTTAGCCAGAGGACTTTGCAGCACTGTTGGCCACAAGGAGCTGGCTCAGCTCAGCCTGGCCTTTTCTGCTGCTGTGCCATTGAAATTCATTTTCCCTGTAAATTTGCATTACTCACAAATTCAGTGGGAGCCATCCAGTCAGGTATTCCCATGGGGGGAAGGACAGATATGCCCTAGGGCAGATCCCACAGACCCAAAACCCGAGGAGAACACACCCCCACGGATCCAAAACCCAAGAAAGGGCAGACCCCAAAGAACCCACAGACCCCTCCCAGACTCTGCAGGTCATCCTTAGGAACACCCAGAGCTGCTGTGCTGAGACAAGGCCCCACTGTGGGTGCAGGCAGCTGATTTCTGCTCACTGTCCTACCCCAGTGCACACCATTTTGAGCCCAGGTTGATCACCTTGCCCTGCTGTGACTTGTGCCACACGCTGGGTGACACCAGATCTTCAGAGAGTGGCCACAACACCATGACCTGCTGGACTCCAAATAACTGACTCATTTTACTGCATCCATCAATCAGCAGGATACCGAGGGAGTGTGTGTTGACCCTCCTAAGGAGCTCCAGGTATGGGATACACCACCCTCCAACCCATGCAAGAGGGTTCCATGCCCGTGCTGCCCATCCCAAACCCACAAGGCTCCTGGAGCTGGGGGAAGCTCTGGCCTGTGCTGCAGCTCTGCCTAAAAACACAGATCAAAATGCAGCAACAGACACCTGGACCTGCACCAACACCTGCCCAGACACACGCAGAGAACTGTCTGGGAGCAGGGGGAACAAAGCATGTGGACATTAAGGAAGGGGCTTTGGGAACACCTCGGCTTGGAACTGCCTTTGAGGAGCATCTCTGAGAAATCCCAGGTAGCTGGTGCTGGAGGAGCACTGGGACAGGCAGGATCCACGTCTGACAGACCCATGTAGCCTGTCTGTAGGAAGCATTAATTTTCCTCCTCAGGCCTGCCCAGCTAATCTTTGGCCAACAGCAGCAAAAACCAACACCTGAAAGTTTAGTTTGACCAGCTCAGGCACCAACCAAGAGAAAAACCTGAGAATAAACGGCAACTTCTCGCCCTGTTGGGATTCCATCCATCTGGAAATTCACTGACAGAGCAATTGCTGGAGTGAATCAGCCACCAGCACCTTCTGCTAGCCAATCCCCCCGTGGTGGGAGTGGGGCGGCCTCGCCCCCGTGTGTGGAAGCAGCTCCTGGGAGCAGGATGAGACTCAGTTCCCCTGGCACACAGAAACCAGAGCTGCCCATCTCCACGCACTTCCCATTCCCCAGACATTCCCAAAAGGGGCTGGAGGAGGGGTTTGGCTTGGGAATGTGCTGTTTTATTTCTTGCCCTGTCCCATGGGTTTCACCCGGGCTCCTCTCCAAATACAATCCCATGCTGCCATCCTTCCATCCTGCCCATGGGAGGGAGATATTCCTCTGCCCACTTGCCCTTGAAATGCCCCTCCACTGGAGAGGGAGGCTGGCAGTGCCCTGATGCCCTTACAGAGCCCCTCATCTCCTCCTGGCGTGTATTTTATTTTGTCAGCTCTGCCACCGTAACACCTCAAGCGACAAACCCTCTGGAGGTGGGAGAAGATTTGCATCTCCCACTTGGGTGGCAGAAGAAAGCTCTCCTTGCCTCAGCCCCCCTCACCCCTTGGAGTCTGTGTCCACAAAAAAAAACAGAAAGCAGAGATTTTTTTTTTTCCTGGCGGTGCCCACGTTTCTTCCCACATGTGCCCTCCACCAGGAGCCTACTCTGTTCCCCCCATCCCAGCAATTCCAATGCCTAGAGCCAGGATGACTCCCAGAGGAGCACCCACCTCCACACTTCACCCAGCAGCCTTGTGCCATCTGACTTCTCATGGCAAACCAGCCCAAAACGTGTGTCTGGACCATGACACCTTCACCAGCGCTGACACCTCACAGTCCAGCTTGGAAAAGCTGCCAGGCAAGGCATAGTTCCCAAAAGTGCCAGAGCCTGGCACAGCTCTCCCAGCTTTCCAGCTCACTCCAAACATTCAGCTGAACATTCAGTCTTAGCCTCAGCATGTCCCCCACCAAAGCCTCAAGCTTTCCTCTCCCTGGAGGACTCAGCCAGGCCAGAACTCTCTCTCCTGCTGCCAAAGCATCTCCAAGTCTGTGAGATTTTGCACTGAGCTGTCTCAACCCTCTGATTCCAGCTTTACCTCCAAACCAGCTTTCTCAAAGCCCCAAGGATGGCAAAGAAAATGGTCTGCCAAGCCTTGAGCCAAAGAGGAAGGTATTCCAGCAGGAAAGCCGGCTCCAGGACTCAGCTGACTGCCTGTTTTGTGTGGCACAGGCTCGGTGCACGGAGCTGGAGCGGCTGCCCAGACCCCAAGAACCCTTCCTGCTCCTCTGCACAACGGAGGGGGCTTTGAAACAACCCCACCAGGAACACTTCTCCCAGCTCAGCTCCTTCCTGCCACTCACACCAGGGTGTCCCAGAGACTCCCACACTTCTTAGCCTGTCAATGGCAGACGTGTTGGGAGCTCCAGAGTCGAATCCCAGGCCGAGGTTTGTGCCCTGTGAGTGGGCACAGCTGCCTGCTCCTCACCTGCCCAACGCCCAGGAGGCAGTGAGCCCCGGAGCGTGGCCAGTTCCAGCCCCACAGCACGGTGGAGGAGCAGCTCTGCCAGCTTTGCCCATCCACAGGAGGGGATGGTGGAGAATTCCAACCGTGGAGGCACTTGCGGAGGAAGGATTTGCAAACTGAGGCAGCCAGAGCCAGGGGAAAACTGGTTAACAGCACCACACCGAAATGTCCAAGTGCCTCGGGGAGGTGGAGCAGTGCAGCACTCCCGGGGGATCAGCTCCACTGGGGAGAGAGTCGATGCATCCAGCTCCGAGTCGTGTCCTGACTCTTCCATCCAGTGCCAGACACCTCGGCATCCCCTGCTTGGGGGTGACCGAGAGAGACGCAAACCGGTCTGTCCCCCACAAACAAAACCCCACAACAGCACCCCCAGAGCATCAGCCCCGTCCCCAGAGGGGACCCCCTGGCCGTCCAAGGGTTTTACCTCGGTTGGAGTGGCCCACGCTCGACGACACGGACGACTTCTGCTTCTGCCGCTTCACCGTCATCATCACCTGCTCCTGGACCCGCTGCTTCCCCGTGCCCTTGGTCTTCAGCTTGTGGTCCGAGGGCAGAGCCAGGGTGGAACTGGCCTGGTCTTGGAAGCATTCATATGCCAGGGCTGTTTTCAGCGGAGAGTGGAGCATGGCTGCGATCAGACCGCGGGGCTCGGGGGGACAGGGGGGGCTGCACTTCACAACGCAGGGGCGACCGCGAACCGGCTCGTGCTGGGGTTAATCTGCCGAGCCCCTCCTTGCCATACGTCCCCCTGGCCCGGGGTGTCTCAGGGCTCCTGCTCCCAGCTCGGCTCCCCGCTGTTGTGAGCAGGCACACCCTCTGCCAGACTGGATATACAGCCCTGCCTGCACACACCCACGCGCTCCCGCCGCGGCTCCTCACGGCCCCCGCGCCGTCGCTGCGGGGCACGCGGCTCCCCGGGGGCCCTCGCCCCAAAAACCGCCTCCCCCAGGCCCTGCCAGAGCGACACGGGGCAAGGGGAGTGGGTGGGTGGGTGCCAAAGGGGAGTGGGCGAGGCTGGGAGGTGCGAGGGTTGGGGATGGACGTGGCCGTGCCCGTCACTGCCAAGGGCTCGAGGGTTTGGCTTTGTGGGCCTGGGTAGGAAACGGTGCTCTTGGGCAGCTGGAGGGCTGGAGGATCTCCCACACAGCCCTCACGTCCTGGGTTCTGGTATCTCCCTTAGTCTAAACTGGATCAAAAGGGTGTCTCGGTGCCAAAAGCCTGGGGACACCCCTGCTAGTGGGTGCACAGGGTCAGAGGGGCAATGCTGCCCACAGTGCCCATCCCTTCCAGCCTGCCAAGGTGCTCCTGGCTCAGTGTGTGCAGCTCCCAATCTGCAGAAATCTTCCTCTGCCTGCACAGGGTGCAAATCCACCCCTCTGAACCCAGGAACGCAGGATCCCTGCAGAACACCCAGGGTAGGGGTCAGGGAGGGGTCTGAGGTCCTCAGGAGGGTCACGGTGCTGCCCACGGGGGTGAGACCCCTCCCCAAAGGGTGTCCCACTCGCTGCAGGGACAGGCCTGTGGACAAACACGCCAGGCAGAGCTGGGGAAATCTTTACAAGCAGCTTGGGGTAGCAGGGAGAAAACCAGGACATTTAGCAAGCAGAGTGGAAGATAAAATGGCTGTGCAAGAAATGACATGCCAGGCTATGAATGTGAGCAGAGAGTTCTCTCTCTGCCAAGCCATGCTGCAGCAACTCGTCTGCAGAGCACTGAACACCTCGGTGCTGGTGTGACCAGTTTCAGGTCACAGCAAGCACTGACAAAGCTCCTGCCAAGCCACGAGAGGCTGATATGGGAGAAGAGGCAAAAACCCCATCAGGAGGGAGGCCGAGGGGAGGGTGCCCAGGGCAGAGGATTCTTGGGTCCCCCAGGACCAGATCCTGGGTGTTTGTGCCAGCACACGGACTGGAGAAGGGCTGGGAGGAGCAGAGCCCTCTGTGCTGCCAGATGGAGGGTGCTAGAAAGGTAGAAAGATAGAAGGGTAGTAGAAAGGACTTGGGTGGTTTCTTTCCAGTGGGAATCATCAGCAGCCAGGGCCTGGCTGTCTGCAGATCTGGTGCTTTCAGCTTTATTTCATACTTTATTTCATTCCCATCCATCAGGTTTCATGTTTCCCTGGTGGTTTGTGTCCACACAGGGGCCATATTTCATATTTTGTACGAACAAGAGCAGTCTCAGAAAGCAGAGGGCAGGCTCCCCAGGAGGATGAGTGTTGTGCACTGTCCTCTCCCGGTGCTCCAGAATGCTCCTCCCATGAAACCCGAGAGCAGAAAGCCAGGTTTTTGTCAAGGAGATGCAGGACTAGAGCAACTGGAGGGTATTTTGCCTTTAGTCCCTTCTCCCCTCATTTCCAAGGGATGCCGAGGCTTCACTCTGTGCCATCACCCAACCTGCCTGCACTTTTAAACCGTGCCCAAGCAAGTCCAGCCAGGAGGAGGGTTTAGCGCTGCCCAAGACCTGCTGGCTGATGCCCAGTGAGACAGAGTGGGAGGAGTGCATGCCCTCCTTTTCTGCTGCTCCTGAGCCTTTCACAGACCGGGGAGAAGCCCATGTGCTTCCAGCCCAGGCAAGGGAGCAGCAAAGCAACACCTGGGTGTTGTTTTCCCCTGCCCTACGCGTTTCTCCTGAAAGCTTGTTATCGATGCCAAACGATGTTTTCGCAAATCAATGACAGGCTGTCAGCGTCAGGTGGCTCCTGCACAACAAAGTGCCCGGCTCTCGCAAACCTGTAATGTCATTTTCCCCCCGGGGCGAGGAACAGCCCTCACCCTGTCCCCGCGCGCGGGAGAGCCGAGTGTTTATCACAGCCCGTCATTTGGCTCTGGCATCTGCCCTGTTTCATAACTCGCCCAAAATGCTGAGCTGGGCTGCGGAGCTGCGGACAGGGGAGCTTAAGAGAGGCTTTCAAGAAACAATGGTTTCTTGGGGCGGGTTTGCCGCTCTAGCCCAAGCCCGGGAATCTCCCAGGTTTCCGCACCAGACTCCAGAGCTGGGTCTGGAAGAGCAAAAGGTGCTTCAACAAAGGAGTTTATTGCAGGTTTATGCAAACTGGCTGCTCTGCTCGGTGTCGGGGATGGTCCCTGAGCAGGGCACGGGGAGTGTCATCCCCAGCGAGCCCAGCGCAGCAGCAAAGCCTGTGTATCCACCAGCGCCCGGAGCAAATTCCCTGTCTGCCTGTCTGTCTGGAGCTCACGGGCAAAGCGGGGAGGGCTGAAAGGGAAACAAAACCTGCGCCCCATTCGGGCGTGCGACGGGCAAAAAAAAAAAAAAAAAAAAAAAAAAAAAAAAAAAAAAAAAGAAAAAAAAGAAAAAAAAAGATCGGAGGGTTCAAAAATCCGATTGAAATCCCCGGGCAGGCTTAATTTGAGGGCGAGGGGGGGATTCGCTGCGGTGCCGGGGCCGCATGTGCAACACCCCGAGCATCGCATGGCGATGCCGTGACTCACAGCTCCGCACCCCACACCGGGGACACGCCTTGTGCATCTGGCCTCTTCAAAGCATTTTTGCGCGAGTTCCTGGGATTCCTGCCAGCTGGCTGATCCCAATCAAAGGGCTCGCTGGCCCAACGCTGCTCCCGCAGCGCTGCAGGTTCGCTGTTCCAACTTGTTGGGCGCTCCTGAGCTGGAAGTGTCTGCGGAGGAGAAGAACTGCCCCCTAAAACTGCTGTCAGGGGGTCCAGCTGTGGTTTTGTTTTTTTTTTTTTTTTTAGCACCGAGGGTTGATTCTTCCTCAGGGCTGGTGGTCACAGGAGGGGCAGAGGTAAAGGTGCTGGGGATTCGTTGTATTTCCCGGGATAATGCCATTTTCTGACAAGTGACTCAGCCTGGCCCCGGCTCAGCCTGGCAAGGTTTCTCCAGGAGGAAACCTGGGTTTGCAAACCTTAGTTTTGCTCTGCCTGTCATGAAAATCTCTCTTTCTTCTGTGGGGCCAGAAAGCACCTCAAGAACGGGACAGATGGAGAGCTCAGATCCAACGGGGCAACCAGGATCCAGCTGAAAGAAGAGAACACGGAGCTGCCATGTAGAGAAAAGCCACTCAGGAGCCTGCTGGGACACGTGGGCAGCTTGTTCTTGAGCAAAAACCTTCCCTCCACTCCTTGCACACGTGTGGCACTGAGATGTTTTTGGGGGTTGTGCTGTGGGGGGGGGGGGGCAAGAAGGAGACAGCACCAGGGAGGTCACAGGCTGACCCTTGGCAAAGCACGGACTTCACCAAGCCCTGGAGATCTCCCAGTGGGCATGGGAGCCTAGAGGGAGAGAGTATGGAAATCCCTGATTTCTCCATGAAAGGGAAGGCTGCAGAGCAGCCAAGAGGCTCCATGCAGCTTTGTGTCATGGAGATAAAGCACCCGGGAACATCATTAAGGTGCTCCCTAACAGAAACATGGAATTGTTTGGGATGGGAAGGGGCTGCCCCTCTGCTCAAAGTTTTGCTGAACTGGGTCAGGACACAATTGTTCCAGACCTTGTCCAGTGGAGATCCCAAACCCT
>NW_020955772.1:2860-6151 GCF_003031625.1 Empidonax traillii | reverse complement strand
AGAGGAGGGGCAGGACTGAGCTCTGCTCTGGGGGGAGCAGGGACAGCCCCCAGGGAATGGCTGGAGCTGTGTCAGGGCAGGCTCAGGGTGGATCTCAGCAAAAGGTTCTTCCCCCAGAGGGTGGTTGGCACTGAACAGGCTCCCCAGGGCAGTGGGCACAGCCCCAAGGCTGCCAGAGCTGCAGGAGGGTTTGGATGATCCTCTGGGGCACAGGGTGATTCTTGGGGATGGGCCTGTGCAAATCCAAGAGTTGGACTGGATGGTCTTTGTGGGTTCCTTCCAACTCAGCATATCCTGGGATTCTGGGATTCTGTGAGAGGGTTTGATTTCTCCCCACACCCTGTGATAGGGAATCCTGTCAGAGTTTGATCCCAGTTTAAGCACAAAGGCACAGTTTGCCAGTGGAAGGGTTGTCCTCTCCTGGGGAGGATCAGAGCCCTGATCCCCAGCCCGAGCACTGGGATTACTGGTGATGCATTTCACTACCTGTCCTGCAGGCCTGGCCTCTTGCCTGCTCTAATTCCAGGAGGATTTATCTGCGACTCCCAGCGTAGGTGAGTCCTCTCCAGATGAAGAAGCTGTCCTGACCCCGAGCACAGGGTGTCCTGCACCGTTAACCCCGTGGGGCACCGGTGCCCACTGGGAGCTGTGGGGTTGACAAGTCCCACTGAGGGCATGCTCAGCCCTTTGGAAAAGCAGCTCCAAAGGCCCAGAGCTCCGTCCTGTGGTGCCAGGGGCAGACACCAGGAGTGGGGATGAAGAGGGCCCACGGATGCCCAGCGTGGGGCCGAGGTGGTTCTCACAGGATGTTATTTACTCACGTGGCATCTGCTTAGGGGTGCAGGGAAGGACTTTGATGACAATAATAATCCCAAGATAACCTAGAAGCTCGTTCTATCTCCTAAATAAACTAAGAAAAAAATAAAAACTGCTATGAACCACTCCATAGATTCATGCAAGTCATGCTGCTAACATCCTTTCTGAAGGATATGTTTTATTTTAACAGTGAAATCTAACACTAGTGATTAGAGATACTATTTGAGGCTGATCACCACATGTCATGCAGGGGTTCTCTGTTTCACTCATGCCTGCTCTCCAGGACCAGTCCATCCTGAACTGGGTTTTCAAGATGGACAGGTATTCACATGTTCCCCTTCAGACTGAAGGGGGATAAACAGATTTTTCAAAGGGAATTTATGAACCATCATCGGGTAACAGTGCTAGAGAAGAGGCAAAGGGTCTTCCCTGACAGTCAGGAAGATTTTCAACCATCCAGGTCGTGCCTGCACTCTGGGTGCTGACCCTTGGCATGGCCTCTGGGTCCCTTTTCCCAGGTCACACCTTGCAAAAATCCACTCCTGGAGATGTGCTGAAGCACCAGCAGGATTTTTGTTGTTCTGTTCTCTGTGTGTTGGTGGGGGGGGAGGTTGTTGGGCTGCTCTGGGAAGCCCAGCATTGCCAGTCCAGCCACCCTCCCCATGGGGAGCAAGCACGGACTGGGACAGCCTGGCCTGGCTCCCACAGCAGCTCCAAGAGCTCGGGGCACAGCAGGTTCACACCTCCCCTCAGCCTTGGTTTAGGGATGCAATTTATTCCACCTCCCAGCCAGTTGGCTGAGCTCCTGCTCCACATCCCAGCAGCCCCAGGCACCGCAGAGGGACGTGGTGACACTCCCTGGCAGGTCCAAAGTGGAGCTGGAAGCAGGAACAGCCCTTGGCCCTTTGTTGGGATCTGATGTCTTGACCAGGGCACAAAATCAAGGAGGACAAGAGGAGGCTCATCCTCCAGAGCTCACCCCTGCCCTCCTGCCATGCTGCTGGAGGACAAACACACCCAGCCCTGGTTTATCATGGAAAGGACTGCTGAGGTGCTCCAGGCAGGAATGTCCCACACAGCCGTGCCCTGGTGCACAGAAAGGCTGTGCTTTGGGGCAGCTCCTCCTACCACCCCAAAAGCCAAAAAAACCAAGCAAGGTATGCCATTGTCAAGGGATAAACTAGAAGAGTTACCAGACAAGGTCCAGTGGAGGCCACAGAGGTGGGGAGGGATCTGGAGCATCTCTCTGATGAGGACAGACTGCAGGAGCTGGGCTTGGTTAGTCTGGAGAAGAAAAGAGTGAGAGGAGATCCCATCAGTCCACACAAACATCTCCAGGGATGGTGTCAGACTCTTTTCAGTGACAGGACAAGGAGTAATGAACATAAACTAAAACACAAGAAGTTCCACCTCCCCATGAGGCAGAACTCCTTCCCATGGAGGTGGCAGAGCCCTGGAACAGCTGCCCAGGGAAGGGTGTGGAGTCTCCCTCTCTGCTGACATCCCAAACCCACCTGGATGTGTTCCTGTGTCACCTGCTGCAGGTGACCCTGCCTTGGCAGGGGGTTGGGCTGGGTGATCTCCAGAGGTCCCTTCCAACATTCACAACTTGGTGACATCTCCTTTTCTCAAGTCTTCTGCAGGATCCAATGAGCTCCACGTGTGGGTCCTTGTCACTGCCCTGCAGGACAAGGCAAATCGCCAGAGATTCAGGCTGGGAGGGACTTTGGGAGGCCCCGAGCCCAACACCACACTCCAAGCAGGGCTTGGGTCACTCCAGCCCTTGCCCAGTCGAGCTTGGAACGTCCTCAGCGAAGATTCCATCCCAGGGCTGCACAACTCTCACAGGGAAAACCTTTTTCCTTGAGCACACTTGAAATTGTCCCTCTTGCACGGTGCCACTTGTCCTTTTTCACTCCAGACCCCTGATGTGCAGTGGAAGCCTCCAAGGTGGCAAGAGGAGGTTCACCCCCTGTGTGACACCAAGGAGCACTTTCTCTTTTCTTTAAGGGCACAGCGGCTGAGGTTGGAAAACACGTAATTTCATTAAAATCACACCATTAAGGACTGTTCTGCCCCTCAGGAATGACTGAGAAAAAAAAAATAAAATCTTACCTTGCTTCTGCAGATCAAAGTGTTCCTCTTGTAATCAAACCAGGCTGACATTTGTACAAGTGTTTGATCCAGACAAGCAGAGAGGATGTTTCAGCAGTTACCAAGCAGCAGCTGTCCTGAATGATTTTTTAATCTCTTATTTAAGTCAACTTGACAAAATACAATAAAATGTAGAGCTTTCTGGGCAGAAACTGGTTTTAACACAAGCTTTCCAGACACTTCTACCCCATATTCCACTTGAGGCCTCGTGTCCTGGAGATTTCCTGCCACTGTGGGCACCTGAACAGAAGGGGAAAGGGCCCCTTGCTGTGGCCCAGCAGCAACTTTGGGAGGAGGGAACGTCCTTGGGAAGGGAAACGA
>NW_020955772.1:0-2365 GCF_003031625.1 Empidonax traillii | reverse complement strand
TGGGCAGAAACTGGTTTTAACACAAGCTTTCCAGACACTTCTACCCCATATTCCACTTGAGGCCTCGTGTCCTGGAGATTTCCTGCCACTGTGGGCACCTGAACAGAAGGGGAAAGGGCCCCTTGCTGTGGCCCAGCAGCAACTTTGGGAGGAGGGAACGTCCTTGGGAAGGGAAACGACTTGTCCTTGGCACAGCCCATGGCATCCAAAGCATTTACCGTGGCTGTGGGAAGGCAAGGAGGGCACATTTGCAACTGGGACACTTCTTCAACACTGCCAGTACTAAAAGTCCTGTCCCAAAGGACTGGGACAAAGAAGTATCGACCTCGTGGGTGTCCTGAGGGTCTCCCCTGCTCAGCAAGGGTGGAAGTGTCACCACAAGTAACGCAGGATGGACAGAGATTGATCCCTGGTCCTTGGGCAGATAGCAGGGATGGGGTCCTGACCATCCTGCTGTGGGCCATCCCCCTCCAGAGCAGGTTGTATCTACAGATCCTGCTCCCCAGACCCACCTGGTGGCCCACGACATAATTATTGTTCTCAGAGGGATTTTTTTCCTGTGTGACTCAAGTGTCAGAAATAATTGGAAGGCAGCGGTGGGGTGGGGCTTTTCCAGCACCAAACCCAGGCGAAAGATGGGTAGAACAGCTTGTAACCAAGCTGGAGAGCGAGCTGATGGTGGAGGGGGGCCTGGGTGGGGCTGGAGCTGCTCCCTGGAACCCTCTGTGAGCAGAGATGGAGGTGCAGCAGCGATCACTGCTCTGCCTCAGCCGAGGCTGCCACACGCACCCGACCGTGCCCAGGCCCTGCTGGCAGCACAGCAATCGCCCCAATTGCAGATCAGATGTGCTGGCTACAAATTCCTGCTGCCCGGAGATCCCCGCAGGTCACCAGGGCGTGGCTGGCTCACATCTACGATGGTGTTAAAGAGCTCCTCTCGGGGCCGGTTTTCTGGCGGGTGGCTGGGGAGGTGGTGCAGCCCTGCTGGGACACCTTACCCCTCCCCAGCCCTTCGCACCGGGGCTCCCCGAGCCGAGCTGCCTCGCCGGACGAGTTTTTAAAAGGCAGCTCTCAGCTCCTCGCTCTCAAACACGTGTCCCTGTAATAGAGGCAGTTTATCCCCTGCCGGAATTAGGCAAGCCAACCCTCCTCTTGCATTACCAAGCCCTTTCAAGCATCGTTTGATAAGCGTTGTGAGCGCAGCTCCCTGGGCATTGCCACATCTTCTGGCGTGCTTTGCCCTGCCAAAACTGAGTTTCAAGGTAGCTATAAATTAGGCTCCAAGGTCGGCTTTCATCTGCTCGCCGTGCAACAGGCGGGAACAAAGGGCCAGGAGGTGCCACGCCAAGGCAGAGGAGCCGGGAGGGAGCGGGGTGTGGGCAGGGCAAGGCAGGCACGGGCTGCCGGGGGAAGCAAAACAACCTCGACGCGCTGCGAGCCCTTCACCAGGGATGTGGAAAGCCTGGGTGGCTGCTGCTGCAGCCAGGGAAGGAGCAGCTGGGGCTGCTGGGTGAGGGACAGGAGGGCAAAGAGAGCACAGAAATCTGGGTTTGCCTGTGGTGCTGGGCAAGCAAAGGTGGGGGGTGAAGATGGTGAAGGGTCTGGAGGGAGAAACTGAGGAGAGACTGAGGGCACTTGGTTTGTTCAGCTGCAGGAGACTGAGGTCAGACCTCAGTGGTGTCTTCAGCTTCCTCAGAGGAAACGGCTGGAGCTGTGTCAGGGCAGGGTCAGGGTGGATCTCAGGGAAAGGTTCTTCCCCCAGAGGGTGGTTGGCACTGAACAGGCTCCCCAGGGCAGTGGGCACAGCCCCCAGGCTGCCAGAGCTCAAGGAGCATTTGGAAAACGCTCTCAGGGACAGGGTGGGATTGCTGGGGTGTCCTGGGCAGGGCTGGAGGTTGAACTCGATGATCCATGTGGGTCCCTTCCAGTTCAGGAGATCCTGTGAGGCAGCACCCCCACACGGAGGGCAGGGGGCTGGACACGGACAAAAGAGGGGACAAAGGCAGAGCTGTGGGCACAGAAAACAAAGAGCTGCAAAAACCAGCACCTCCAGAACCTCCAAGTACTCCAAAGCCACCCCAGAGGGAGTGGCATTGCCCAGACCAGAGCTTGGGGCAGGTCAGAGAGCGGCTCCATCGCACAGGAGTGAGCAAATGAGAGGAAATGTCATTTGCAGGGTAACAGAACTTCACAGGCCACTGCCTCTGGGTCTGTCATGCAAATCTGCATCTGCTGGAGAGGCTGAGCCTGCCGAGGGCGAGGAGGAGCCCGTGTCACCCAGGAGGACGAGGGAAAGCAGTGTCAGCCAGAGCTGTGGTTTGGTGCTCCCAGTGACTTTACTCAAGTTTCATGTCATAGAATCATA